>NC_052329.1:30639135-30886635 GCF_016432855.1 Salvelinus namaycush
CACACACACACACACACACACACACACACACACACACACACACACACACACACACACACACACACACACACACACACACACACACACACACACACACACACACACACACACCTCCTCCACTCCTCTCTGTACCTCAGATCTCCAGAGCCCTGCCCTCTCTCTCTTTATGGCCATGTCTGAAGTTCCCCTACTACGTCTAGGCTTTATCAGTAGTCTGTATCTGTCTGCAGTTGTGCCAAAAATATGTGCTCTTGTTGTTCTCTTACAGATTACAGGCTTCACATAAATGTTTGTATTTTTACACGCACATACATGAACACACACACACACACACACACACACCTCTTTCAATAGGTGTTTTATTTTTTGTAAAATTTTTACAACACACATACCTGTCATGTTCTTTCCTGTACTTGAATACTTATTCAATTCTAATGTTTTCATAGTCAGTTGTTTCATTTCTTTATTAATATCTCAATTAGACTTAATCTGCTTATTTCTTCCATACACCTTTGCAGATTTAAGACAAGAAGAAAGTTAAAAAATAAATTCCACCAGCATTTTGTCAGACCAGTGAAGATGGTGGTAAACTGTACTATTTGTATCCCTTCCCTCTCCCATTAACGTCAGTATTATACACACCTGGCATGGTACATCAGGTGAGCAGGAGCACTAATTAAGGTTATACGACATACAGTATGATAACAAAGGGAAAGGGTAACCTAGGGTCCCTAGGTTACCCTTTCCCTTTGTTATCATACTGTATGTCGTATAACCTTAATTAGTGCTCCTGCTCACCTGATGTACCATGCCAGGTGTGTATAATACTGACGTTAATGGGAGAGGGAAGGGATTAAGGTGTGGTCTTTACTCCCAAATTTCACTTAAATATAACTTCCAAATGAAGAGAGACAATGAGACATAAAATAATCTGTGAAAAAATGCTATTTTATGGACAATGGTGGATGGTTCTTAAAATAACCTTTGTGTTACGGGGCTCTTAAAAGAGTGATTTCACTCCACGGCATACTGCCATGGGACTTCACCTGCTGGCGATGAAAAGTAGGTGGTCAGCTTCTCCCTCACCTGGAGTGCCTGTCTGGGGGCGTTGTTGGCACCTTCCATAGTGACATCAGGTAGGTGACCATTTGGCGTGCCCATCTTCATCTGGAGCGGCTCCTGGAATGACCTCCGCAGGTAGTTGTGGAGAACACATGTGACCTTCACGCAGGCATCGACATTTGAGGGGCTGAGACCAAGCACTCTACGATACATTCTCCACCAGGCTGCCAGAATCCCACAGGCGCATTCAACAACTAACCTTGCCCTGGAAAGTCGTTTGTTAAAGATCCTTACAGGCTTTGGCAATGGCAGCTGGCGTCCAACGTAGGGCCTCATGGGGTTGGGTATCAAAGGGAAGGGCTCGTTACCGACGAAAACGTGGGGAGCGGGTCCCAGCCCCAGGGAGTGATGCAGGTGGTGGAATCTCCAATGTGCCATCCTGACCACATTCTTATCGGCAGACTAAACAGCCTTCGTTTCTCAAATGACTGCCTCGCCTGGTTCACCAACTACTTCTCTGATGGAGTTCAGTGTGTCAAATCGGAGGGCCTGTTGTCTGGACCTCTGGCAGTCTCTGTGGGGGTGCCACAGGGTTCAGGTCTCGGGCCGACTCTCTTCTCTGTATACATCAATGATGTCGCTCTTGCTGCTGGTGATTCTCTGATCCACCTCTACGCAGACGACACCATTCTGTATACTTCTGGCCCTTCTTTGGACACTGGGTTAACTAACCTCCAGACGAGCTTTAACTAACCTCCATACACACTCGTATTCCGTTGCCTCCAACTGCTCTTAAATGCAAGTAAAACTAAATGCATGCTCTTCAACCGATTGCTGCCCGCACCTGCCCGCACGTCCAGCATCACTACTCTGGACGGTTCTGACTTAGAATATGTGGACAACTACAAATACCTAGGTGTCTGCTTAGACTGTAAACTCTCCTTCCAGCATCTCCAATCCAAAATTAAATCTAGAATCGGCTTCCTATTTCGCAACAAAGCATCCTTCACTCATGCTGCCAAACATACCCTCGTAAAACTGACCATCCTACCGATCCTCGACTTCGGCGATGTCATTTACAAAATAGCCTTTAGGTGTCTTTTATACTGATAACAAGTTCAAACAGGTGCCATTAATACAGGTAACGAGTGGAGGACAGAGGAGCCTCTTAAAGAAGAAGTTACAGGTCTGTGAGAGCCAGAAATCTTGCTTGTTTGTAGGTGACCAAATACTTATTTTCCACCATAATTTGCAAATAAATTCATTAAAAATCCTACAATGTGATTCTCTGGAATTTTTTTTCTAATTTTGTCTGTCATAGTTGAAGTGTACCTATGATGAAAATTACAGGCCTCTCTCATCTTTTTAAGTGGGAGAACTTGCACAATTGGTGGCTGACTAAATACTTTTTTGCCCCACTGTATATCTCACTGGCCACCCCCAAAACCAATTCCTCCTTTGGCCGCCTTTCCTTCCAGTTCTCTGCTGCCAATGACTGGAACGAACTGCAAAAATCACTGAAGCTGGAGACTCATATCTCCCTCACTAGCTTTAAGCACCAGCTGTCAGAGCAGCTCACAGATCACTGCACCTGTACATAGCCCATCTGTAAATAGCCCATCCAACTACCTCATCCCCATACTGTATTTATTTATTTATCTTGCTCCTTTGCACCCCAGTATCTCTACATGCACATTCATCTTCTGCACATCAATCACTCCAGTGTTTAATTGGTATATTGTAATTACTTTGCCACCATGGCCTATTTATTGCTTTACCCTTATTTTACCTAATTTGCACACACTGTATATAGACTTTTTCCACTGTATTATTGACTGTATATTTGTTAATTCCATGTGTAACTCTGTGTTGTTGTATGTGTCGAACTGCTTTGCTTTATTCTTGGCCAGGTCGCAGCTGTAAATGAGAACTTGTTCTCAACTAGCCTAGTTAAATAAAGGTTAAATAAAAATTAAACTTTTTTTTTTTTAAGTGCCTGTCCGAAGGCAGGGTCCCGCCATCACTTCCCTTGCCATAAGCACCAACATCGACGACACGAAAACAGTAGATGGCATCTACAACAGCCAAGAGTACAACTGAATATGTACGCTTGTAGTTGTAGAATTGCGAACCCAAGCACGGTGGAGCCCGGATTACTACTATTTCCGTCAATGGATCCAAAACAGTTGGGGAAATTCCACCTCTCCAGGAACTCGGCAGCAATGGCCCTCCAGGCTTCCTCCTTGGGGACAGGAATGTATTCACCAACCAGACAGTACCAGATGGCTTGTGCCTCAGAGGCGACAATGCCTGCCACTGTGGACCGTCCAACTCCGATGGTCCTGTAGGAGTCCCCTGTCGCCAAGAATCTGAAATATAATTCAAAATAATTATCAAAATTGTGTGTAACTTGAATTCCACCCATATATTATATCTACTCACATAGCTACCTCATTAGAGTTTATTATGCTCTACTAATTATATTGTAATACTCATCAACCATCATTAACAATGCCTTGAAACTGTACAATTCAGTCTATGACTATATCAATAAACTGTAGCCCAGGCCAACTCTACTCTAAAGGAAGGTACTATCTAGAACGTAAAAGGGTTCTCTGGCTGTCCCTATAGGCGAACCCTTTGTCACATATGGGCTATTAACTAGAGAGCCCTTTAGCTAGCTAGGTTGCACATAAAATATATCTAATATCAATCAATTATGGTATCAAAGGCTTTAAAAATGTACTAGAATTTAGCTTACCGGAGACAAATCGCCAGGCGTTCAACTGGGCTGATGGGCTCACGGTAGTTGTTATCCATCCAGGCGATCCTGTCTCAACCATCTGGAGCAGGTGATCGAACTGGCTTCGGTCCAGATGAAAGTAACTTCGGAATTCCTCTCTAAACAGTCAAAGCTCTTGAATGAGACGGTGGAACTCCCCTGCTTGCTTTCACGACTTCAACCATCTCTGGACCCACACAGACCTGCGCTTTCAGGACTTCAACCATCTCTGGACCCACACAGACCTGCGCTTTCAGGACTTCAACCATCTCTGGACCCACACAGACCTGCGCTTTCAGGACTTCAACCATCTCTGGACCCACACAGACCTGCGCTTTCAGGACTTCAACCATCTCTGGACCCACACAGACCTGCGCTTTCAGGACTTCAACCATCTCTGGACCCACACAGACCTGCGCTTTCACGACTTCAACCATCTCTGGACCCACACAGACCTGCGCTTTCACGACTTCAACCATCTCTGGACCCACACAGACCTGCGCTTTCACGACTTCAACCATCTCTGGAATAATATGTATGCTACTTGGCAAATAAATTAATAAAAAATTTAAAGAAATTCTACAGTCAAACTGTTTTTATTATGTTATCCCACATTTTTTTACTGGATATGTGTGCAACAAAAATTCAACATTCACATTTTGCTACTTTCTGTCAAGTAAACGCATACAACTTGATGCATTCGTTTGATAAATCCAACGTATGCACCACACAGAATGTACAGCAACGGCCTCTGCAATGCAATGCTGCAAGGCAAACGTTGGAAATTAATGTCCTGAGGTACCAAAACGCAATGACACAGTTCAAAGGCTTAGTAATGGATGTGTGCCTGGGTAGCTATGATGTTGTTAACTGTCAGCTGTCGATACTTTTTCTAGGCGTGTGTGCCTTGTGTGTACTATCTACGGTATCTACTGTAGAGTCAAATGTGGTGCTTGCCTCATGTATGTTACTAAATATATAGTTAATAATTGCAGCACAGTAAAGCAAGGAGAAAGCAATGAATATGTTGTTCGGTTGAAGGGATTTTATGTAACCATAGCAAAATTAGCTAGGTGCTTATCTCAATCTCATATGCTGAAATCCACACGCGATATGCAAATGTAGTGCATGCAACCATTAGTGTGAATATCAATATTGTGTCCTGTGTTGTTCATTAAGCTTATTTTTATTAGAATGTATTGAAGTTGAACGTAGTTGTGTTTATATAGGCTGTGTTAGGGTAGTGCTGACTAGGCTGCTGGCTGTACAAGTGAAATACAAAGATGAGAAGAAGTTCATTTTTTCACAAGAGCCATTGACTTTCAAAGACTTTTTGGAAGGAGGTGAGTGATTGCCACAATTGCAATTGTTTACAGAAACCCTAACAGCGATCCAAATGTTGTTTAATGTCTTTCAATTTGTCAATAAATGTATCCTGCCTACCAGGGACTTAAAAGTTAATGATGAATCTGGGACTAAAGTAGTTGAAGTGTTTCAGTATCTTTTTCAGAGACCAGACCTCAGTTTGCTAAAAATGTGTTTACCCAATGAAACAAGTTCTGATGGCGAGTTATTTCTCTACAGTACAGAGCTATGATCAATGCATTCGTTCATACAATCCCAGCTAGCACAAATTATATGGCCCACATCTGCCCGGAGTCCGGCAGGCCAGATCTAATCCTGCTGGCCCAGGTCTGGCACCCGGACCCAGAGGGAGGTCTGGTGTTTGCAGGGATGGTACAGTAAAGGAGGGGCCACCCCGTCCCCCAAAGCCTGCAGGGGGCACCGCTGAGACATTTAAATGCCAAACATACTTTTGGGAGGGGGAGTTTGCCAGGGGTCCAAGATTTTGAGGGATGGAGTCACACACCACGCATTCTGTGGCATCACAGATCACATCAGAACCCATTAAATTATCTCAACATCCCATATATAATTGTAGGTTAAGGATTTCATAGCAGATTATTTGCGCCTGACATTTAAAGCATGCTAAATGGGGTTTAGAGTATGACTAACAACCAAAATGTAAAGAAACAGATATGCAATTTGGTTGTATTATCCCTGTAGCATTGTTGAGAACCGAGCTTTCATTTATTCATGTAACGGGCAGATTCTGTTAACTCTTCTGCAAGCTGCTCCGTGGATGTTGGTGGTTCATTAGACTCTGACGACTCTGTTACCCTGACACAAAGTCCTAACAGAAAAAGGAGAGCAGAGGAAGATAGTCCAGCCAAAGTAAGCCTTTCATTATTTTCTAGGATTGTCTTTTTATAACTAAAAACTTTATTGATCTTCCTGAGGTTCCATCTTTGTGATGTTGGGTTGGCTTACTCCCAGAGATTTACTTAGTGTATGTAGGATTTTTCCAGTCCTGCTCTAATCGACTTAAATAATCTTGATAGATCCTAATGTGCAGTTTAGTGATATAGCCAGGTGATGGAGCAGGGCTGAAACCAACGCCTGCACAGTAGCTCTCCAGGAGGATGGCTGGCTACCACTGAGCTCTTTCTCAATTTGTCAATCCTTGGCTCCTCATATCCTCTTCTCATCGTTCTCAAAACCAACTACAGAACAATGAATTAGGAGAGGAACATTAGGTCTTATCAAATGGGATTTCAGAAGGAGGTGAGGAATCAATAAAACATATTTTGATAAAGAATCCTGGTGTACTAGGGTCTGTGTATGCTGTGCTTTTTGTTAGATGATTGAGGACATTTTCCAGAGCAAAGCTGGAGGGGAAAGGATCGTGAATGAATGAGTATGCTCGGACAAAAAGCTTGGCTGACCGCAGCAAGCGTGATATGATCAAGATATTGGTTGCAAATATGACAGAGGATCATGGGTAAACCATCAAGTTTTTTTACGCATTAAGTTCAATGTTTTGCATTCATGTATTATTGCCAATCTAATATTTTTTATTTTTGGAGGGGTTCAGAACAAGTCCCCCGCGACGTGAAGGAGGCATATGCAAGAGGAATAGTTTCCTTGTTCCCGTACCTAGCCGACCACAAAACAAGACTGACTATGTGAGTTCAAAATAAATCTGGGTACCAATTCACTCCCTATCACTTCCCCTTAGCCCTAACCCTTTGATGTTCGCAGAGTTGAAGGGTGTGGATAGATGTAAGCAGTGTAGTCGTGGAGCTTTCACCTTATGGATCTGCACACATTAATTAGGCTTTGTGTATGTGAAGGTGACTGAGGAGCATTAAACATTACACAGTCCCTGCAACTGTTAAACTTTTCTTCCAGATTCTAACATGCACCAGTGACAAATTAGCTTCAGTCTTTTATTTGTGTGTGTATGGTTTGTGCTCGCTCGGGTGCAGGCATGCCAGGGTGTAAGCATGTGAATGTGTGTTTTCAAGGGAGTGAGTGAGACTTGTTTTTTATGGGGTTTTCTCACAATTCAGTGTAATGGGGTTTGGTTGGACTGTCTATACCAGTGTTTTGTGTTTGGTTGGAGGTGGACCAGCTGCTGACAGAGACCCCTTCATGGACAAAGACTGGCTGAGGGAAGAAGGGCGGTGTCGAAAGGCCATCGTGCTGATGATACACACGTCTGATGAAGCAACCGTAAAAGAAAATATGAAGCTGACCTCAACCTACTGTCAAAAAATCGTCCATGACTCACAGAACTCCTCTGACATACTCCGTGTTCCACAGTTTCTGGACATACCAGGTATGGTTTGAATGAAATGGACTCTGTCAACTTCATAGCATGCATGTGTGAGAACGTTTGAATGACATGTTGATGCATTGTTTTTTCCAAAGCATGACCATGTCTCAGGGTGGTCATTGACAGAGCTAATACCCTTAAAAAGCGACAGGACCATGTCTTAGAAATCTGGTAGCTGAGATTTTATTGTCTTTGTGTGTCTTGTCTGTAGATTGAGCAAGATTTTGGACTGATGTTTGGTGACGCAAATTCCTGAATTTATTTATGTAACTAGGCAAGTCAAGTAAGCACAAATTCTTATTTTCAAACCCTAACTCAGACAACGCTGGGCCAATTGTGCGCTTCCCTATGGGACTCCCAATCACAGCTGGTTGTGATTCAGCCTGGAATTGAACCAGAGTCTGTAGTGACTGTAGAGTCTGTAAAGACCCAAGTGACCTACTGTCTTCAAACAGAAGGCCCTCCTGCAGAGCCATCGACTCACCAACAACCGAGCTTCAGGACCTGATACACAACGCTGAGTCCACAGCTGAGATGGAAAATGGTACAAACATACTACTTTACACTGTAATATGAAGTTCTAGTACAGTGCCTTCAGAAATTATTCAGACCCCTTGACCATTTCCACATTTTGTTACGTTACAGCCTTTTTCTAAAATGGATAAAATAGCTTTTTTCCCTCATCAATCTACATACAATACAACATAATGACAAAGCAAAACCAGATTTTTAGACATTTTGCAAATGTATTAAAAATAAAAACCTGAAATATCACATTTACATAAGTATTCAGACCCTTTACTCAGTACTTTGTTGAAGTACCTTTGGCATTGACTATAGCCTCGAGTCTTCTTGGGTATGACACTACAAGCATTCTTCTCTACAGATCCTCTCAAGCTCTGTCAGGTTGGATGGGGTGTGTTGGTGCACAGCTATTTTCAAGTCTCTCCAGAGATGTAAATCCGGTCTCTGGTTGGGCCACTCAAGGACATTCAGAGACTTGTCCCGAAGCCACTCCTGCGTTGTCTTGGCTGTGTGCTTAGGGTCGTTGTCCTGTTGGAAGGTGAACCTTCGCCCCCAGTCTGAGGTCCTGAGCGCTCTGAAGCAGGTTTTCATCAAGGATCTCTCTGTACTTTGCTCCGTTCATCTTTGCCTCAATCCTGATTAGTCTCCCAGTCCTTGCCGCTGAAAAACATCCCCACAGCATAATGCTGCCACCACCATGTTTCATCGTAGGGATTGTGCCAGGTTTCCTCCAGACGTGACGCTTGGCATTCAGGGGCTCCTGAGTGGCGCAGCGGTCTAAGGCACTGCATCTCAGTGCTTGAGGCATCACTACAGACACCCTGGTTCGAATCGGAAGTTCCATAGGGAAGCGCACAATTGGCCCAGCGTCGTCCGGGTTTGGCTGGTGTACGCCAGCCAAAGAATTTGTTCTTAACTGACTTGCCTAGTTAAAAATAAAGCTTAATTCAGAACAGAGAGTTCAATCTTGGTTTGAGATTCTTTATGTGCTTTTTGGCAAACTCCAAGCGGGCTGTCATGTGCCTTTTACTGATGACTGGCTACCGTCTCACCACTCTACCATAAACCCCTACATTTCCACAAACTTCAAAGTGTTTCCTTTCAAATGGTAACAAGAATATGTATATCCTTGCTTCAGGGCCTGAGCTACAGGCAGTTAGATTTGGCTATGTAATTTTAGGCAAAAATTGAAGGGGGCGATCCCTGACAATGAATGACGTTAGTCTGGAGCACTGTAAAAGTAATTAACAATTAGGGTAAGTGTTGATTCAGGGGAACACATATGACCAGTGGGGACCCGTCATTCAGGTTAGGGCCACCTGTTTTGAGCCAACATTTTTTGCAAAAATAAAATACAAATATTATTTTTTTTTGGGGGGGGGGGGGGCTTGCCTGTTTTGCATGTTATTTTAGCATTAATACCTGTCACATATCAGTTTGCAAACAATGAAAATATATATATGTATCAATGAATTAATAAAGCCGCATACAAACATGGTCTCTTTTTTGTTTTCTTGAGTAAGGCAGCTCCAAAATGCAGGTGTTTCAGCCTAGCTCAGTGCTTTCTGTGGTGGTGGGGCAAGCCAGCAGAAAATACGGAGCGTTGCGCCATGATTGGCTCAGTGTTCTGTCACTCATGGGGACACTACGTCATCACCAAGTCTAAGGTTAGATCTCTAGAATTCTAGCCCCTTGGGTGCTGCCATAGAGTTACATTAGAAGTGGCCATCCAAGAAGGCTCAAGGACATTGTCCACAGATAAAATGACGTCAAATCACGTTATATCTACAGTAGCTTTGATTGGACTGATCACGTCAACATCATACTTTCTATCTTAGCTAGCAGTCATCATCATGAATCAAGACGACAATCTACTGGCAAATCATTTTTAATCCTTGTCATATGAAGAGAAATAATGAAGAGAAATTATAGATAAAACATATCGGTGCTCATCGACCATTGGACATAAACATTACACAACAAGTTGGAAATAGGAAATTCAACAATGAGTGGTTTGGAAGGAATCGATGGCTAACTGCAAGCATTGCAAAGCAATCATTAGCCTGCTATTCAGTGGAGTGGCTGTGGGGGTCCCAAGTCTAAGATTTAAGGGTCTCTTTTCCAAGATTAAAATGATAAACATTTAACATTGGCCATGCTGTCAATGAAGAATGACTTGTGCTGCACGTAAAACAACTGTTAACTCAGAACTGCAGAATCTGACTTTAGTGAGTTCAAGACAACTGGAAATTCTGGAAAAACAAGCTTCGACTGGGAAAATATGTTCAGCATGTAAATCAGAATGTAAATCGGGAACTCGGGTCTCTTTCTAGAGCTACGACCCGAAGATCACTGACGTCATCATGATTCAACCTTTTTTCCCCCCGAGTTCCCAGTTGTCTTGAAAGCACCATAAATCCAGAGAATGCCAGACTTTGATGACAAAGTTTGATGACAAAATTTGCCCACGAAGGAACGCCGTGCCACCTTCCTGTTCAAGTGAGCACAGCACAACAAGGTGAGTCCAAACATGTATTGTATGCTGCTGCATAAATTATGTGATATGTATACTGAAGCTAAGAATGTAATACTACGTGTATGTTGTGTAGTAAGCTGTTTGTAGCCCATGTGCCTCACCCTAATAATTTGGTCTATTTTAATCTCTTAATTTCGCCAACTGTTCTGACTTGGTGGTGTACATGTGGCCTATAACCTGTTTTTGAGAAATGTAATCATCGATTATTGTAAAAGCTTTCATTGTCTGCTTATATGCCCCCTTTATTTATCCTACGGTTCTGACTTGGTGTACAGGGAGAACACTGTAAGAACGGCCCATGTTCTGAATTCTGTCACTGTACATTTCAAAAGTGCTGAACAAATAGTTATATTGACTAGTCCGTCCTAGCTCACTCATTACTGTCTTAATCAAAATTACGGATTGCCTCTTATCCGCTTGTCGTCTCCTTATGCCATAGTTTGTACATCTCAATTGTCAGTAGAAACCACATTTGCTTAAGCAAGTCAGCCATATCAGCTATGTTTTTTAAAGGTAGTAAATGAGGCTGAATGAACTGTTTCGCTGCCAGACAAGGCTCCGCTGATAGCCAGGTGTAGCAGTGGTATAGCGCAATTAATGTATTGTTTAGTGTTGTGTAGTGGCTTTGCTGGCATGCATCCCACATTATTTTTTTGCCCCACCAAGATTTACATGCTAAAATCGCCAGTGCATATGAAAGGCACTAATTTACAACATTGCCTAAGTCGTTAGCTTGGCTTTTATAATGTAAGCCTATAGGCATTGTGGTTTAAGCTGACAGACAGACCGACAGACAGAGAACAAGAAGAAGCAGAGTGACACCAGAGAGAGGGGGGGGGGGTTGGCTGCATGCTCAGTGATGTGGGCTGGTGTGGATAAAATGCCAAGGCTTAATTCTTGTCCCAGTCTGCCCCTGGCAAACCGATCAAATTAATGCATGAAGTATTAGGCTAATGTCTCCAAATGCGTGGCACCGCACACGCAAAGTGGGCATTTTTGGTTAGCTGCATGACACAGTGTTTACACAATTTTTTCATAATTCAAATAATCATAACACATATTTAGTAGTCTAGGCTATTAAAATCCATTGATACTTAAAATACGTAGACAGATGAAATGCATAATCTTTGGCAAAATTGTATTCCATGTATTGGCTAGATTATTATCGATCTTATGTTTTCCTGTTTCAGTTGTATATTTTTCCTAATGTCATCTGAGTCGACAGCTCAAGAGCTGGAGCACAGCACTTGTTTAGGCTACTGCTCTGTGCAGGCTGTGCTGATACAGGCTACTGTACAAAAAAATACAATTCAAAACATTGTTGCCGTATTTAGGCTACATTATTTCAGTTCTGTAATTTACACATAAACAACCAATTGCATTGAAACGAAAAAAAAAGGTTAGATAGGCTAACATTTATTTACAGTCAATACGGGACCATTCAATTGAAGGATAATCTGCAATTGGTTTAAACTCTCGCAACAGTCGCGGTATTAATTAACACGCTCCGTACACATACCTCGGCGTCTTCAGAAGGCACTTAGCACCGGCCATCCCGTCCAAGATAAGCTACCGGAGCCTGGGGTTTTATGTCCTCGGTAGGAGAGGAACGGAGGAATGCGGCGCGTCGCTGTCGCGAGGACACAGTCCTGTCCAGATGTACATCCCCCGTACGAGGAGAGGAGAAATTCCAGCGCTACCGTGACGCTACCGTGACTTCATAGGGCGAATGTGTATACTACGGTCGTTAACAGCGCGCAGCCAGCAGCAAAATGAAAGTCCGCTTGAAGAGGAGCGGGAGCATAGCCTCTCCCAGCATATATATATATATATATATATATATATATATATATATATATATATATATATATATATATATATATATATATATATATATATATATATATATATATATATATATATATATATATAAAACACACAAGCAAAGACACGCAGGCACACACAAACATACACACACAATAGATTCCCCTTAACAAAAGGAAAAGAGCTACAGATAAGAGATAAATAACCCTTCTCTACATTTTCATCATGGGCACAAAATAAAGCCTCTGTATTTTATTAGGCTATTGGTAGTATGCTGAATTATGTTTTGCTCATTACTTACCATAAACGAACAATATTAGATTGCTTTACAGTTCTAATCTTATTTTACATGCAACATTGTTAAGACAAGGTCACACTCTCAAAAGAGTTGTTTAACCTCAAGGGTATTTTCCTCTTTAAAAAAAGGTTGAACAAAGGATGGTTTAAGTAATCCACTGGTGTCAGTATAGTTGTCAGCTCCTGAACCACAGCAGGCAGCACAAGGTCAGACAGAAAATGTATCTGTTTTGTTGACCAGGATATGCCCTATATCACAACAGGGCTTGATCTAGACCTGACGCCAAGGCAACAGGACACATCTACTTTAATAGCTCTGATGGAAACTGCTCTGTGACAGAGCTCAGAGAAGCCTGGAATATCAGAGTAGCCTATCCATGTCAGTCAATATCTCACTGCTTGATCTCACTCAATGTAGATAGCAGATGAAGCTAAGGCTGCCTTCTATAGCTTAGATGTTGCTGACGCCTGAAAGATCTTACAACGCCTGGATAGGTATTTTAAGTATCAGCTGTTATAGCAATTTGTCGGTCGATGACACGGTCGATGACGTGGCAAGCCACCATCTGTTGTTGCGCCGCCTCGGCCTTAATTGAGGAACGCGGCCTAAGGCTTTTGTGGTCACGTAGCAACTTGATTTTTCATACATGTATGAATCCTAATAACAAGCGAACCTTCCCTCCTGTCTTTCCCTACTGTTCTTATATCATTCACTTTATAAAGACAATAATAGCCCTGTGGAGCTATGGTGTCTATTTGTCACAATGACTGCAATTTTACCCGTTTTGATGTATAAAAAAAGCCTCCGCCCTATTTTTACCCCCATCACACACACACACACACACACACACACACACACACACACACACACACACACACACACACACACACACACACACACACACACACACACACACACACACACACACACACGCACACACACACACACACACACACACACACACACATTACCGTGCTGAAATGATCAGTGGGGGAATTCTGAGAAAACAACATCTTAAGGATTCTTCATGAATACCAATTGGTGCATCAGTCACTCCAAAAGCGCAGGCGGAGCAGCCAGAGTGATATGGAATGTTGCTCTCTTCACCCGATGGCCACTGCAATACGCCCCCCCTCTCCTCCTTGTACTAGGATATTTAACCGACCTTTCAGGGTAATAGGACCATTAGTCTGCAAAGGGAGGTGTGTATGTGTGTGCCTGTGTGTGTATATGTTTGCGTGTGAGAGTGTTGGAGGGTTGAATGTCATGTAGAGAGCAGGGCCCAGGGTCCTGACAGGCTGTAGCTTGTTTTGTTGTATATGTGTTAGAGTAGTGGGTGTACTGTAAATGTGTCACATTCTCCACATAAAAATAGACTTGTAAGTTGTGACATATGAATTACATTGCCAAATATTGTATTGTAAATGGATGTTCTACGTAGGCTGCTACAGTTACCTCATCACAGTGTCACCACAGTCATAAATCTCAGCCACAGTCAAACCAAGGTAAATCTAGTAAGACTAATTGTTAGTCCCCAAATTCATCACCATCACAGCCGTATGTTCAACTGTACTATAGCCTGAGGGGCAATCTCCCTAGTCCCCAGGCTGCACAGAGGACAAGCAGTGTGAAGTGACCTTGCTGTTCCCCTCTGGGTAAGTCATACTGGAAGTCTCTCTCCCTCTCTCCTTCCCTCACACTCTCTCCTCTCTCTCCTCTCTCTCCTCTCTCTCCTCTCTCCCTCCCTCCTTCCCTCCTTCCCTCACACTCTCTCTCCTCTCTCCTCTCTCTCTCTCTCTCTCTCTCTCTCTCTCTCTCTCTCCCTCCCTCCTTCCCTCACACTCTCTAGCCTCTCTCTCCCCTCTCCTCTCTCTCTCTCTCTCCCTCTCTCTCTCTCTCTCTCTCTCTCTCTCTCACTCTCTCTCACACACACACATAGGCTCCCTAGTCACCTCGTCTCGCCTTCCACTCAAGCACACACCTCAACCCACACACACTCCCATCCCATCTACTCTGCAGGAATAGTCATTTTCCTTCAACCTTTATTACCAAAGACAAGTGGTCCAAACTGCAGTAGACAGAGACGTTATTGTATTCTACAAGTTAATGTAGCCCTCAGTCTCCGTTCTCTTTCACCTGCACCAGTGTGACCGAACACACACACACACAGTCAGGCACGCACACAAGCACGCACGCACGCAAGCACACAAACACACACACACGCACACTGTGAAACACTGCTACACCGCTTCCACCATGCCAAATAATTATTTGTGATTTAGGGCTATAAATGCCTCATCAGTCCCTATGACTGCTACTTCTCTATCACAATCTCTACTGCTCTCTCCAGTCATGTTTCCCTCCAAACAAACACATCTCAAAAACACCTTTCTCTCAGTCAGACAGGTGTTAGTATTCATGACACAGGCCTTACCTGTTCGTAAGTATAGCTGTTTGTATTCAAATACAGCTACTTCCTATTGTTCACAGGCTTTGTTTCCCCTCTGCCATTAGCCGTGGGTGTCTGTCAGTCAGACCAGACGTGTTGTCCTCTTCACAGACAGACAGAGTGGCAGAGTGGTCAGATCGTTAGACTGCATTGGCTAACGGTGAGCGCTGTCCCTCGCATTCGAATCAGTCAGCGAGTGCTGTGAGTGACAGCTGTGAGTGTGTGTGTGTGTATGTTTATCTGTGTGTTAGACTGTGAGTGACAGTGGTCACTCACAGGCTGACAATCAGTCAGACAGACAGTCAGGGTGTGTGTGAACATTGAGCTGTTCACATAGGCCTTTTAGAATTCCACAGGCCACAAGTTTGCCCACTGGCCACTCAAACATACCCAACACAACTGACACTACACTCTTAGAAAAAAGCATTCCAAAAGGGTTCTTTGGCTTTCCCCGTATAAGAACCCTTTTTGGTTCCAGGTAGAACCCTTTTTGGTTCCAGGTAGAACACTTTTGGGTTCCAGGTAGAACCCTCTGTAGAAAGGGTTCTACATGGAACTATAAATTACATATGGGGACAGCCGAAGAACCCTTTTAACTTCTCTAGGATAGGGGGCAGCATTTTCACTTTTGGATAAATAGCGTGCCCAATTTTAACTTCCTTCTACTCATCCCCAGAATATAAGATATGCATATTATTAGTAGATTTGGATAGAAAACACTCTGAAGTTTCTAAAACTGTTTGAATCATGTCTGTGAGTATCACAGAACTTATGTAGCAGGCAAAACCCCGAGGACTAACCATTCAGATTCTTTTTTTTCTGAGGTCACCGTCTGTTCAATGAGTTTTCATTGGGATACTAGATTTCTAATCAACCTGTTTGCAGTTCCTACCGCGTCCACTGGATGTCACCAATCTTTGGAAATAGGTTGAGATTATTCCTTTGTGCAATGAAGAAGAACGGCCATCTGGAATCAGTGTAACGTTATGTGTACTGTTTGAGAGTTGCGCAAGACTAGAAAAGTAGCGTTAGTTTGTTGACCTCCTGTATTGAAAACAGATAGACCCGTCTTCAATTTGATCGATTATTAACGTTTACAAATACCTTAAGTTTTATTACAAAAGTAGTTTGAAATGTTTTGGCAAAGTTTAGAGGTAATTTTTGAGATATTTTGTAGTGACGTTGCGCAAATTGGAAGCTGTTTTTTTTCTGGATCAAACGCGCCAAATAAATGGACATTTTGGACATATATGGACGGAATTAATCGAACAAAAGGACCATTTGTGATGTTTATGGGACATATTGGAGTGCCAACAAAATAAATTCGTCAAAGGTAAGGCATGATTTATATTTTATTTCTGCGTTTTGTGTTGCGCCTGCAGGGTTGAAATATGCTACACTCTCTTTGTTTACTGTTGTGCTATCATCAGATAATAGCATCTTATGCTTTCGCCGAAAAGCCTTTTTGGAATCTGACACATTGGCTGGATTCACAACGAGTGTAGCTTTAATTTGGTATCTTATATGTGTGATTTAATGAAAGTTTGATTTTATATCATTTTTTTGAATTTGGCGCTCTACATTTTCCCTGGCTATTGGCCAAGTGGGACGCAAGCATCCCACATTATATTTAAGTCATTTAGCAGACGCTCTTATCCAGAGCGACTTACATTTAACCTTTATTTAACTAGGCAAGTCAGTTAAGAACAAACTCTTATTTTCAATGACGGCCTAGGAACAGTGGGTTAACTGCCTTGTTCAGGGGCAGAACGACAGATTTGTACCTTGTCAGCTCGGGGATTTGAACTTGCAACCTTTCGGTTACTAGCCCAACGCTCTAACCACTAGGCTACCCTGCCGCCCCACATATCCCAGAGAGGTTCTAGATAGCACTTTCTTTTCTAAGAGTGTACTGATGGTCTGCCTCAGAGTAGACAGGACCCAATGTCTTTTTACCTTGTCTTTACTCTCTCTCTTCTCTCTCTTTCTCTCCACATTTTCCCCTCTGTCTATCGCTATCCTTCTCCCTCCCTCCCTCCCTCCCTCCCTCCCTCCCTCCCTCCCTCTGTTTCTCTCAGTGTCTCCTAATCCCAAAGCCATTTAAAGGGAACAATTCCATCAGGTCTTTTCTTTTAAAAAATATCGAAGGAACGGCAAAGATTAAAGCAACCACTCAAATCATCTCATCACCATCATCAACACAGAACCACATCAGAGTGAGCCAGTAGGAGCAAAGCATTTCAGTGTGGAAATCAGAACAAATCAGGCAGAGAGTGCTCTCACTGTCAAAGCCCTGTCACAGATGAGCTATTTTAAAACCTGGCTGGGTACATAACAGGAACGCACAATTGGAGTAGCGGTTGGAAAAATATGTGTACATTCAAAAAGGAGAGAGAGAGGTAGAGCGAGAGAAAGAGGGAGGGAAGAGGCAGAGAGAGAAGAGGTAGGTAGACATGTATATACGTATCTAGAGAGAGAAGAGGTAGGCAGACATGTATATACGTATCTAGAGAGAGAAGAGGTCCCGTGTGGCTCAGTTGGTAGAGCATGGCGCTTGCAACGCCAGGGTTGTGGGTTCATTCCCCACGGGGGACCAGGATGAATATGTATGAACTTTCCAATTTGTAAGTCGCTCTGGATAAGAGCGTCTGCTAAATGACTTAAATGTAAAATGTAAATGTAAGAGGTAGGCAGACATGTATATACATATCTAGAGGTAGAAGAGGTAGGCAGACATGTATATACGTATCTAGAGAGAGAAGAGGTAGGCAGACATGTATATACGTATCTAGAGAGAGAAGAGGTAGGCAGACATGTATATACGTATCTAGAGAGAGAAGAGGTAGGCAGACATGTATATACGTATCTAGAGAGAGAAGAGGTAGGCAGACATGTATATACGTATCTAGAGAGAGAAGAGGTAGGCAGACATGTATATACGTATCCAGAGAGAGAAGAGGTAGGCAGACATGTATATACGTATCCAGAGAGAGAAGAGGTAGGCAGACATGTATATACGTATCTAGAGAGAGAAGAGGTAGGCAGACATGTATATACGTATCTAGAGAGAGAAGAGGTAGGCAGACATGTATATACGTATCTAGAGAGAGAAGAGGTATGCAGACATGTATATACGTATCTAGAGAGAGAAGAGGTAGGCAGACATGTATATACGTATCTAGAGAGAGAAAGATGCTAAAGGCAGGGTGAGAGAGAGAATAATGAGAGACAGACTACAGTGGTTTCAAAATGAGTCAGTGGTTGTGACACAGACATAAATATTTATGGGACATTAGGAGTACTGGGGGTTTGACCCTTCACCCCTGGGACCAGAGGACACACACAACACATGCTACTGTAAAGGCTAAGGCCACAGCTAAGAAAAATATCTTACTGGGTGGTGAGTGGTTGCTCATGGCAATGGCATCTACAGTAATGCTATACATTTAAAAGATCAAATGCAGAGATTTTTATCTCAATATCAAATCATTTCTGGGTAACAAGTAACTTAGTGTGATTGATTTAAATTAAATTGGTCAAAAATAAACAAAAATAGCTTCTTAGCAAAGAGCAATTTCTCAAGCAAGAATTTAGCTAGGACTGTTTGGGTTTGGTCTGAGTGAAAACTAGCTGTTGTTGGCAGAGAGGTGTGGAACTCTCTTTCTTATTGGTCTACTAACTAATTTACTGCCTGTCTGGCCAAAACTCCATCCCAACAAAACAAGCTGAAATTTCAGATGGTCTTTTCAAACAGCTCTTACACTAAAATGGCATCATTATACTTTTCACAACTTCACTGTATTATTCCAACCTCATAGTGTGAAAATACATATAAAACCCAGGTAAATCATGTTTTTGACTGTACTGGGTCTTTATATGATATTTAGCTTTCCTCAGTTAGAAGAGATGGAATATCATAATATGTAGATGGTTACACATGGTTTGATTTGGTTATTGTTTTGTAGGCAGAAGATGGTGGTTTGTGGAAAAAGAGAGTAATTGAAGGATGGGAAAACAGCAATAAATAGACAATTGTAAAAGTGTGTGTGTGTCTGTCTGCGTATGTGTGTGTGCACATGAGTGCTTGTGGGCCTATTTGTGTGTATGTGTGTTGCCGTGCTTGTTAAAAAAGGATTTGCGACTGCTTGGACTAACAGGAGTGTATTAAGTTGACTATTATTTCCATCACATCTCTCCAGTTGATGTAATCTGGCTTTTATCCCCTCATCAAAGGACAAGAAGAAGACTTTATTAATAAGAGTTTCACAGTGGTGTGTGTGTGTGTGTGTGTGTGTGTGTGTGTGTGTGTGTGTGTGTGTGTGTGTGTGTGTGTGTGTGTGTGTGTGTGTGTGTGTGTGTGTGTGTGTGTGTGTGTGTGTGTGTGTGTGTGTGTGTGTGTGTGTGTGTGTGTGCACCCTGGATGGAAGATTACACTGACAGACAAGACCGTTATGGATATTACTGACATTCCAATGACTGCCACCTTTCTCTGAGAAATATGCAAATAAGGGAGAGAAAAACTATTCTACGCAGAGTTCAATGACGCATGAAATCGGAGCTTCACCGAAAGATGGACTTTAGCATTTTATGGCCATTCTATCGATTTCACACCTATCATGCACGCCCAAATGTATGCACGGTGGCAGGGAACAGTGCATTTCAGCATTACATAAACGGCACATGGGAGCTCGTTGATTCTGGCCGCAATTATGGCTAATGACATCATTAATCAGTCTAATCACGCTCCCCTCTCTCTGCAGTTATACCTGCACATTCACATGATTGGTCCTCTGCATCTAGTCACCTGTTTACGTAGAATAATGAGCAGAGGATGTGATTAGCAGAGATGATAATTATTATTATTAGAATCATATGGAGAGGTTAATGAGGGTCTGGGTGAGAGGTCTCTGCTGACACTGTTGTCACTATTGTACATAAAGGTTTACACAGTGGATTTGGGATGAGTGGGAGGATCAACTTGATTTCACAAGCTCAGGTCAATATTTGACATTCATCCAATGGCCTGTCTGGAGAGGCAGTGGGACAGGAGGTTGGAAGGTGGGGAGTGTTGGCGGTGGGTATACAGTAGGTGCCAGGGGGTGATACTGTAAATGGTGGAGTTACATTAGGAACTGTGGAGTGTTGGTGGGTAAATAGTAGTAAAGTGAATGAGAGGTACAGTATGTACAATACAGTGACTGTCAGAGGGGTGGGGGGTTGGGGTTTTGGTAGCCGGTATAGAGGATGGTAAAGGTTTCATTACGGTAATGGCTGGTGACAGCCTGTGCTTCCGGCTGGTGGCTGTTCATGCTGAGGCCAAGCTCAGTCAGAGCCCAGAGTCAAGCCAAGTCAGGACTAGTACAACAGAACACTAGGCTACGACGCTCATTTGAGACTGCATTTTTTTTAGATTCATTTTCCTGAAGAGTGGAGGAGTTAGCAGAGGAGAAGACACACAACTCTCTCTCCCTCGCTCTCTCTATCCCTATATCTGTGTCTCTGACTCTGTCTCTCTATATCTCACTCTCTCTCTTCTCTGTTCGGCACTGATTATCGCCTGTCCCCTTTAATCCCCCTAGGATGCCATAGAAACGAAGGAGGACACTTTAAGTCTACTTAATCCTAGACACCACTGTATGCACACTGATGTGGGCATACAGTATCTTCAGAAAGTATTCATACCCCTTAGTCCACATTTTGTTGTGTTACAGCCTGAATTCAAAATGGATTCAATAATTATTTTTCTCACCCATCTACACACAATAGCCCATAATGACAAAGTGAAAACATTTTAAAATTTTTGCAACTTTATTGAAATTGAAATATAGAAATATCTCACCGGATGTGGATGTGTCACTGCAACAACCTTAAAGGTCCTAAATTATATCACCACTGCCCTTGACTCTAAGCAATGTTGTGCTGCTATTTTTATTGACTTGCCCAAAGCTTTTGATACGGTAGACCATTCCATTCTTTTGGGCCGGCTAAGGAGTATTATTGGTGTCTCTGAGGAGTGTTTGGCCTGGTTTGCTAACTACCTCTCTCAAAGAGTGCAATGTGTAAAGTCAGAACATCTGCTGTCTCAGCCACTGCCTGTCACCTGTCTTCTCAATTTACATCAACAACATAGCTCAGGCAGTAGGACGCTCTCTCATCCATTTATATGCAGGTGATACAGTCTTATACTCAGCTGACCCCTCCTTGGATTTCGAGTTAAATGCTCTACAACAAAGCTTTCTTAGTGTCCAGCAAGCTTTCTCTGCCATTTTTGTTCACCTCCAAAACAAAGGTCATGTGGTTTGGTAAGAAGAATGCCCCCCTCCTGCCCCACCGGTGTGATTAGTACCTCTGACGGTTTAGAGCTTGAAGTAGTCACCTCATACAAGTACCTCATACAAGTACTCATACAGTACACTGTCCTTCTCTCAGCACATATTCAAGCTGCAGGCCAAGGTTAAATCTAGAAGTGGTTTCCTCTATCGTAATTGCTCCTTTTTCACCCCAGCTGCCAAACTAACCCTGATTCAGATGACCATCCTACCCATGCTAAATTTCGGAAATGTAATTTATAGATCGGCAGGTAAGGGTGCTCTCGAGCGGCTAGATGTTCTTTACCATTCGGCCATCAGATTTTCCACCAATGCTCCTTATAGGACACATCACTGCACTCTATACTCCTCTGTAAACTGGTCGTCTATGTACGTATACCTGGCGCAAGACCCACTGGTTGATGCTTATTTATAAAATCCTCTTAGGTCTCACTTCCCCCAATCTGAGATTCCTACTGCAACCCTCATTCTCTAATTCTGCCAGTTACAATCTGTTAAAGATCCCCCCAAAAAAAACACACATCCATGCGTTGCTCCTCTTTTCAGTTTGCTGCAGCTAGCAACGGGAACAAGCTGCAAAAAAACAGTCAAACTGGACAGTTAATCTCCATCTCTACATTCAAAAACAATCATGGACACTTACTGACACTTGTGGCTGCTTCGCGTGATGTATTGTTGTCTCTATCTTTTTGCCTTTCGTGCTGTTGTCTGTGCCTAACAATGTTTGTGCTGCTACCATGTTGTGTTGCTACCATGTTGTGCTGTTGTCATGTTGTGTTGTCATGTTGTATTGCTGCCATGTTGTGTTGTTGTCTTAGGTCTCTCTTTATGTAGTGTTGCGGTGTCTCTCTTGTCGTGACGTGTGTTTTGTCCTATATTTTATTTTTAATCCCAGCTCCCGTCCGGACAGGAGGCCTTCCACCTCTTGGTAGGCCGTCATTGTAAATAAGATTTTGTTCTTAATTGACTTGCCTAGTTAAATAAAGGTTCAATAAAATAAAATACATCTACATAAGTATTGACACCCGTTTGCCATGACACTCCAAATTGAGCTCAGGTGCATCCAATTTCAATTGATCATCCTTGAAACGTCACTACAACTTGATTGGAGTCCACCTGTGGTCTATTAAATGATTTGGACATGATTTAGAAAGAAACACACCTGTCTATATAAGGTCCCACAGTTGACAGTGCATGTCAGAGCAGAAACTATACCATGAAGTCCAAGGAACTCTCCATAGACCGTCGAGATTTGTGAATTATGATGAGGCATACCGTGCCTTGCAAAAGTATCCCCCTTGGCGTTTTTCCTATTTTGTTGCATTATAACCTGTAATTTAAATAGATTTTTATTTGGATTTCATGTAATGGACATACACAAAATAGTCCAAGTTGGTGATGTGAAATGAAAAAAATAACTTGTTAAAAAAAATCTAAGAAAAAAGAAAAGTGGTGTATGCATATGTATTCACCCCCTTTGCTATGAAGCCCCTAAATTAGATCTGGTGCAACCAATTACCTTCAGAAGTCACATAATTAGTTAAATAAAGCCCACCTGTGTGCAATCTAAGTGTCACATGATCTGTCACATGATCTCAGTATATATACACCTGTTCTGAAAGGCCCCAGAGGCTGCAACACCACTAAGCAAGCGACACCATGAAGACCAAGGAGCTCTCCAAACAGGTCAGGGACAAAGTTGTGAAGGGTTGGGTTATAAAAAATGTCAGAAACTTTGAACATCCTATGGAGCACCATTAAATCCATTATTAAAAAATGGAGAGAATATGGCAACACAACAAACCTACTAAGAGAGGGCCGCCCACCAAAATTCACGGAGCAGGCAAGGAGGGCATTAATCAGAGAGGCAACAAAGAGACCAAAGATAACCCTGAAGGAGCTGCAAAGCTCTACAGCGGAGATTGGACTATCTGTCCATAGGACCACTTTAAGCTGTACACTCCACAGAGCTTGGCTTTACTGAAGGGTGGCCAGAAAAAAAGCCATTGCTTAAAGAAACAAATAAGAAAACACGTTTGGTGTTTGCCAAAAGGCATGTGGGAGTCTACCAAACCATATGGAAAAAGGTACAAAGGTCAGATGAGACCAAAATTTAGCTTTTTTGCCATAGAGGAAAACGCTATGTCTGGCGCAAACCCAACATCTCTCATCACCCTGAGAACACCACCCCCACAGTGAAGCATGGTGGTGGCAGCATCAAAAAAAGGCACATGACAGCATGCCTGGAGTTTGCAAAAAGGCATGTGAAAGACTCTGAGATCATAACTCTTTGGCCTGAATGCAAAGTGCTATGTCTGGAGAAAACCAGGCACGCTCATCACCTGTCTAACACCATCGCTAGCGTGTTAGTGGTGGCAGCATCATGCTATGGGGATGCTTTTCAGTGGCAGGGACTGGGAGGTGGGTGAGAATAGAGGGAGCAATGAATGGAGCCAAATTCAGGAAAATCCTTGATGAGAATCTGCTTCAGAGTGCAAACAACCTTAGAGTGGAAATGACTCAAGCATACAACCAAAGTAATGCTGGAATGGCTTCAGAGACGAATATGTGAAAGACCTTGAGTGGCCCAACCAAAGTCTAGACTTGAATCCCATAGAAAGTATGTGGAAAGACTTGAAAATTGCTCTTCACCGCCGCTCCCCATCTAATTTAACAGAGCTTCAGGAGATCTGCAAGGAAGAATGGGAGGAAATCCCCAAATCCAGATGTGTAAAGCTGATACAGACATACCCAAGATGACTGTGGAATAAGTCAAGGGGTATAAATACTTTCTGAAAGCACTGTACATGCATGCATGCACACAAACACACATACATACATACATACACAAGTAGTGTGTTCATCTTCACTGCACAGTTTGCCCCTCTCCTTTCTTTTCAACAACACAAACCCACAATGGTGTACTACCATGATTCAGAGGTATAAAACACCAACACAAGCCTTTTCTGTCAATTTCTCGCTTCTTTGTCTTTAAACATGTGTGTGGATGTTATATGTGAGAAGTCCTTTGAGGCTATAAACCCTTATGTTCATAACAGGGCTCAGTCTGCAGTTCAGAACCTCATCAACTAATCATTCAGCGATCAGTTTCTAAGCAGAGGAGGAAGTACGCTAGACAGCCACGGAAAACTTAATTAAGGTTCAGAATCAACATTGAAACCAAATGGAATACCAGGTTGCTTTGACTCTCCAAATCAATTATTATCTTTCTAACAGGCTACAACTTCATTTCCATGAGCAGCCCGTGGTTTCATTATGCTGCCAACCATGTAGCAATAAGGATTATGAAGAGAAAACGGAATGCTCCCTTTAAATGTTAACCAAGCTCACTAAAATATTGTAGGCAGTCATGGGGTATGTCCCAAATGGCACCCTATTCCCTATATAGTAATAGTGCCCTACTTTTGACCAGGGTGCATAGTGCTCTATGGGAATGGGGTGGCATTTGAGACACAGCAAATTAGGCTGTAGTCTTTGAATGCACTGCAAAAACTACATGGTAATAAACATGTCTGAAATTTGACATGAACGTGCATAATTGCTATGGCATATTAGAGGTTAACATTCTGGAAAGAGTAAAATAGCTATCGGTTACAGAGGTGAGGAAACACAGCTGGGATGGGGTAGAGCCGATCTCCTGTTATTATGATTCAACTAATCAGGAATGAATGCTATTTCTTCATCAGTACATGTTTGCGCTGCTGCTGCCTCCAAGCCCCATCCTTGGAGATGGATGCAATATCCAGTATACCCGGGTGGTGTGTGTGTGACTCTGCGTATGTATATATGTGATTTGTGTGCTTGTGCGTGTGTGATGTGTGTGTTTGTGTGTGCGTGCGTGTACACGTGTGTGTAACCTGACTGACAAGGCCTGGTATCTGTTGCTGATAGGATATAGAGTGATTCACTGTGCTTGCCTAAGAAACCTTGAATGTTGACCCATTTACAGCGGTTTCTGAGGGAGTTGAGTCATATATTTATTACACTGTACATGTTAGCACGTTGCATCAACAAGCTCTTACAGTCTCACGTCCGAATTAAACCTTCTCCCATGTTTCTCAAACGTCAAAATTCAAAGTTGTTCCAAATGTCCAATTTCGAAGTGTTTGGTGAGTTCTCTGTATCTTTCCAAGGTCATGTTTAGGCATTAACTCCAAATGGTTAAGGTATGGGTTAAGGTTTGGGGTAGGCTTAAAACAAAAATATCAGAAACAACTTTTGAACAAGCATCCTTTGGAACCAGAGACAGGTCCTTATGCCCATCCACCATCTCCATTCACAGTGCCCTAGCAAAACCAAAGCCTACTTGAAGGGAACAGTGCACACTGTTGCCTCTAGTGGCCAGTTTTCACATCATCTCCCAACGTCCTCAGACATGGATCACGGGTGGCCTGTCTATTTATTCCACATGGTACGACATGATGATTTCTATCTCACTTCCTCTGTCTCCCTCTGTTTTACTGTGACAAAAACAGTTGTAAGTTATCCACATCCTCTTCCAAATGCCCTTATAGAAATGGCTATCAAACATGAGCATACCCCCCCTCCACCTCCTTCTCCTCCAGTAGGACAATTGTCACATTCCTACCGTCCAACTACCTAAACGCTCCCTTGCATGATCACCTGCCCGCCCCGCCCCCTTCCCCTGTATGTCGCCCAGTGGTCAGTGTCTCTGCAGCCTGCAGCATACAAGCAGTGCCAGGGGGGCTGGCATGGAGCCAAGGGAGGGAGAGCGATGAGCAGCCAGCCAGCCTACCTGCAGGCCCAAAGCACTACCAGAGGCACTCTGCTCACTGTCCATCAATCCTACCTCTACTCTGATTAGTGGGACAGACAGGTTTTGTTTTTGTCGAAAATCTCCCGCTGAGAGAAATAGGGAGGTGTGTATCATGCCGGTGTGTGTGTGTGTGCTTGCAAGCAAGTGCATGTGTCTCTGTGTGCATGTTGTGTGTGTGGTGGTTGGTCTGCCCTGACTAAAGTAAGCGTTCCACATGAATACTGCCCAGGAAGAAAAAGCTTAGAGGCGTCGAGTGCAGTCGGATGGGAGGATGGGAGGATGGGAGACCCATAGCGAGTGTTTTACAGGCAACAGGACAAAACAGAATTAAACAGAGCAAGAAAGCAATCAACAAAATAGATTTGGCTCTGTCCCAAAAGGTCATATTCCCTATTACGTCTCTGGTCAAAAGTAGTGCACTGCTGTATATGGAATAGGGTGCCATTTGAGACGCAGGCCACTAGCATGAAAACTATCCAGAATATGGGTTCTGAAAAGGGGTAAGAATAAGGCAAGGGACCAGGGATTAGGCTTTGAAAATGGGTCTGGATATGACAAGGCTTTATTTTAGAGTCCTGAGATGTGTTACATGAATGAGTTTCCTTTTACAGACAATAGAAGTTCTCATCCAGTAGACTGTAACACTCTGAAAGGCCTGAAGAGTCACTCACAAGACAATAGTGAGAGATTAGTCTGAGCTAGAGTATGAAGCTGGAGGTCACAATCTATTTGTGTGTTTGTATTTTTGTATTCACACACACACACACACACACACACACACACACACACACACACACACACACACACACACACACACACACACACACACACACACACACACACACACACACACGCCAGCCTGAAATCTGATCAAGCATTTTTCAGGAGAGGAAATGACTCTGAGGCCAATCGAAATCAAACACTCCCATCACTTATTTCTCAGGTGTGTCAATTTACATGTGCCTTAGGAAACAGGATAGAGTATTCCACTAGCCTACTCCAAGACTTAATTAGCAAACACTGCTCAATTATTAATTGCCTGCTATCAAATTTGTGATCAATTAAGACCACAGTGAATGGGCGGGTGGTGGATGTCTAAAAAAAACTTCTGTCTCAATGCTGTTTTCCATTGGACACGTGCTGATTAGGGTACAAAACAACAGCAAAGCCAGGAGGGTTGAACTGAAGCCCGAAAGAGACATTATAGAACTAAAGACTTCCGTAGTTAAAAAATGTATAACGAAATTGAAAAATCATAAAATGGCGCCAGTCGTAAACAGTGTGATCGCCGTTGTTCGCCGTGCAAGAGGGAGGGAATGGAGCTAAATTTAGCCCTAGTTGCTGCCGCATGCATCGCGTCATCCGGTGAGAGACTGATATTCCCGTTTGTTAGTATCATTTATTAAAATCTTGTGACAGTGCCGTGACTGCAGCAGAGGGGTCTTTCCATTCTCGCTGCTCAGGAGGCATGAAATCAGACAACATAGCGAGTCCGTGGTAGGCACACACACACACACACACACACACACACACACACACACACACACACACACACACACACACACACACACAGGGAGTTAGAATATTAATCTGAGGTGAACATCTGTCCGACGTGCTGCTGACTCACTCCCTGTTCTGTCCTCTAAAGAGTTGAATTTACCATCCACCCTCCTGTTGTTTGCTTTGTTTGTGTTCTCTTCCTTTTATGTGTTTGTGTTGACATCTGATACGGGTCCAGTAATGTGTATTGTCCACGTCTCAGTGCCTCAGTGCAAATACTTATTGGATTTTATGTGATTCTCTTGGCAAGGGAGTGGGTTGGCTAAATGCTAACCCGGAGAGACACCATTTGTTATTATGGATTAAAATTCTAATAATGTTCTTGGGAATGAGTGTTTATCAGAGAGAGAGAGAGAGAAAGAGAGAGAAAGAGAGAGAGAGGGAGAGAGAGAGAGAGAGAGAGAGATCCTTTAAACTAACACACAGGTCTACCCTATTCTGGGACGGAAGTTGAGTCCTTCTCTATCCAGGTAGCAAGTCTTCAACTATTTGTTGTTTGAAATGGGATCTGACACATACGACACGACTGATGACATGACTGAATTCATCTATGATGAATCAAAACCATTATGTCAGACCACAATATGTGTGTGTAGATCATGGGACAACATTCATAAAATACACATGTAGACACATTCTCTACAGGCAAGCACACACACACACACACACACACATTCACAGACACACACACACACTCACAATATTGTCTTCTCCACAAACACATCCAAAACCTTGTCAAACTACAATGAAAGGATGTTTAACCTGTCCAGCAGCATATGACTGATGCTCTATTGCAGGGTTCCCCAACTCGTCAGTTTGGTGATTTTATTTGGCCCCCCAAGTTTTTGGAGCAAACAAAAACTTAAATAAATGTTGGACATAAAACACTGTAAAAACACCAGCAAAATAGTTATTTTAATTTTGGAAATCTGTTCCAAAGTATTCCCACGCATAATAGAAATATGTGAAGGTATACAAATGTAAGCAAGTTTTGAAATTATTATGTAGTCAAATATTGTATCTGTTTGGGCTTCTTGTGGTCAATTTGCAGTCTACAAATGATTTGTGATTATGTTCCGGCCCCCTGAATATCAGCTGAAGAAAAAGCGTCCCACGGCTGAATGTAGTTGATGATCCCTGCTCTAGTGGGACAGAAGGGTGAGCTCTCTCCCTAACATCAATTAACCGCTCTTCTCTCCTCTCCCCTCCTCCCCCCTTAGGTAAAGGGACCAGAGTCCATCTCAACCCATCCACGTCGGCTGCTGCCTCTGGGCTCCAGCGTAACAGTGTGTTAGTTTTTTTTCAATTGCTAACAAGCATCGGTCAATTACTGAAGCCACTTCCTCAAAACTCTTCACACAGTCTGCATTACCAACATGCATATTGGCCAAACAGTTATTCTCACCTCCAAAACTCACTCAAACCACCAAAACACTCCATACATGTCTCAAAATAAGCTTGTTCGACCATAACACTGGCAACAATTCTCCCTCAGAAAGCGTACGTTGTCACTCATAACACACTGACCTAAAAAACACTAAGAACTTACATAAATTATTCACTTTTCTCTTTGAAGTTTGAATGATTTTTCACATAAATCAGTATTTCATTATAGAATAAGAATAGCACCTTTTCACTTTATTGACTGTACTAAAATATATGTAACAAGAATGAATCAGAAATGCAGCAATTTGCTTCAATAGCCTTTATTTTTTTCTATATCTTTGCATATAGTAATTTACTTGTGAAAAATAAAAAGTTGAAACAAAAATCTAATTCCTGAAATTCCAGGGCTGCAATAATAATTACAACAAAAAAACATCATCAACATGTATAGTACAATCACTCATACTGTACAGTACTGTGAGGGTTCTAGTTCTCACCAACATGTATAGTATAATCACTCATACTGTACAGTACTGTGAGGGTTCTAGTTCTCCCCCTCCTGCATTTGGCCATAAGTTCTCATCAACATCACATCTTATGTCTTCTCTGGCGATGCATCTTGGAAAGTATCTTCTGGAATGTCTAATCCAACCCTGGCATGTCTTCAGGAGAAGTGTCTCCACACCCTGGCAGTCTTCAGGAGAAGTGTCTCCACACCCCGCATTCATGACATCCAGTAAGGACATCTGGTCATGTGGATGGTGGTCATTAACCTTCCACCTCCACGCAGAGAAAAACTCCTATGGGGTTTAGGAAGGGGGAGTATGGAGGCAGGAATAGTACTGACATCCTGGGATGTGTAGTAAACCAGTCTGTGACTGCAGCAGAGTGGTGCCACATTATCCCACACAACAACGAAGGTAGGGGAGTTTCTTGCCCCTCTCCTCCGCTGGCACAAGTCGATTATGCAGGTCATGCAGAAAAGAAATGAACATCTGTATTGTAGTGGCCAATGAGTGGTTTGTGTAACAGCAAACCATCATTGGACAGTGCTGCACACATTGTGATGTTAGCTCCTCTCTGGCCTGGGACATCCACGGTTGCTCTCTGTCCAATCACATTTCTTCCCCTGCGGCGTGTTTTTGCCAGGTTGAATCCAGCTTCACCCACAAAGATGAATGTAGGTGCAGTTTGCCTGGCTTCCATCTCCATTACCCACTCAAATACAGTAAATCCACAGTTTTACAGTACTTTACATTATGCATAGCTGTGTAAGTACCCTGTTTGGTTATTGAACAGACATCTTACCTGGACATATTGATACCGGACTTCACCGTTTCTCTCAAAGGGTACAACTGCTTCATCCTTATTTAATGTTTCTCTAGGACTCTGGCAACTGTCGTTGTGCTGACTGTATTCACATTCCCAAAAGTGATATTGTCTGCCAGCACTCTGTCCCGAATTTCCCGCAGTTTTATTGCATTGTTGCCAATTACCATGTCAACAATGGCAATTTCCTGCACATCTGATAATATTCTGCCTCTCCCTCCTGTGGGAGGCAACCTTTGGATCCGACTGAAAAACACCCAAAAAATCTATATATTTCAAAATGTCAGTACATGTAAAAATGTGAACATACTGTATTGCACTGTAATATGTAGTTCAAATATCATTGAAGGATGCACATTCGTACTATTGATGCAACTGTTGAACGCTGCAGATTTGGTTGCACCCTTAAACCGGCCACTCTCAAAGAGAGACCATAGTTTACAACATAGTCAATAATAGTGGCCCTTATCTCATCAGAGACCACCGCTCTTGGTCTTCCTCTCCGTTGTCCTCCACGCATTCTCCCTCTCCCTGCCACTCTTCTTTCCCCACCAACCTGCCTTCCTCTCCGTTGTCCTCCACGCATTCTCCCTCTCCCTGCCACTCTTCTTTCCCCACCAACCTGCCTTCCTCTCCGTTGTCCTCCACGCATTCTCCCTCTCCCTGCCACTCTTCTTTCCCCACCAACCTGCCTTCCTCTCCGTTGTCCTCCACGCATTCTCCCTCTCCCTGCCACTCTTCTTTCCCCGCCAACCTGTCTTCCTCTCCGTTGTCCTCCATGCATTCTCCCTCTCCCTGCCACTCTTCTTTCCCCACCAACCTGTCTTCCTCTCCATTGTCCTCCACGCATTCTCCCTCTCCCTGCCACTCTTCTTTCCCCACCAACCTGCCTTCCTCTCCGTTGTCCTCCACGCATTCTCCCTCTCCCTGTCACTCTACTTTCCCCACCAACCTGCCTTCCTCTCCGTTGTCCTCCACGCATTCTCCCTCTCCCTGCCACTCTCCTTTCCCCACCAACCTGTCTTCCTCTCCGTTGTCCTCCACGCATTCTCCCTCTCCCTGCCACTCTTCTTTCCCCACCAACCTGTCTTCCTCTCCTTTGTCCTCCACACATTCTCCCTCTCCCTGTCAATCTTCTTTCCCCACCAACCTGTCTTCCTCTCCGTTGTCCTCCACGCATTCTCCCTCTCCCTGCCACTCTTCTTTCCCCACCAACCTGTCTTCCTCTCCTTTGTCCTCCACACATTCTCCCTCTCCCTGCCACTCTTCTTTCCCCACCAACCTGTCTTCCTCTCCTTTGTCCTCCACGCATTCTCCCTCTCCCTGTCACTCTTCTTTCCCCACCAACCTGCCTTCCTCTCCATTGTCCTCCACGCATTCTCCCTCTCCCTGTCACTCTTCTTTCCCCACCAACCTGTCTTCCTCTCCTTTGTCCTCCACACATTCTCCCTCTCCCTGTCACTCTTCTTTCCCCACCAACCTGTCTTCCTCTCCGTTGTCCTCCACGCATTCTCCCTCTCCCTGCCACTCTTCTTTCCCCACCAACCTGTCTTCCTCTCCGTTGTCCTCCATGCATTCTCCCTCTCCCTGCCACTCTTCTTTCCCCGCCAACCTGTCTTCCTCTCCGTTGTCCTCCACACATTCTCCCTCCCTGCCACTCTTCTTTCCCCACCAACCTGTCTTCCTCTCCGTTGTCCTCCACGCATTCTCCCTCTCCCTGCCACTCTTCTTTCCCCGCCAACCTGTCTTCCTCTCCGTTGTCCTCCACACATTCTCCCTCTCCCTGTCACTCTTCTTTCCCCACCAACCTGTCTTCCTCTCCGTTGTCCTCCACACATTCTCCCTCTCCCTGTCACTCTTCTTTCCCCACCAACCTGTCTTCCTCTCCGTTGTCCTCCACACATTCTCCCTCTCCCTGCCACTCTTCTTTCCCCACCAACCTGTCTTCCTTTATCCATGTTTCCAAACTAAATCATTCCGAAGCCGTCCTCTTTTGTCTGTTGGGTAGGCTTTCAGCTGAAATTGCAATCAGCTGTGTTTAGAATGATTAAATATTCTGCTGAGATTTTCTATATGTTTCAATCTGGTTACTGCAGAAATGCACAACATTTGCCATCATTCTGTTTTGAATGTGTTTTTAAGAGTTTTGGAAACAGTGTGTTAGCATTTGAAAACATGTGCTGCAAATATATAGTTTAACAGGTGGTGGAGTATGAATGAGAAAAGAGTTCATGGATTTCAGAGAATGTGGTCATTGAATGTATTTTGTGTGAAAGCAATGAAAAATGATTCACAGTTTGGTCCACATACACTTCTGTTTTGCTGAATGTGTGAAGAGTTTTGATAATGTGACTTCAGTTTTGACCAAAGCATGTTAGCAATTTAAAAAAACTGTTAACAGCAGCTCTACCTGCTACTGAGGATCAGTGTGTGAGTCAGAGACAGTGTGCTGTGTGCCAGGAGCAGATGTCCAGAGCCAGGGCTCCCCAGGCATCCTGTTGTCTGTGCTGGTCAAGCAACACAAACTGTCTCCTTCAATGGAGATATGGACTGTCCTTTATCAGATCAAAACTATTAAGCATCTGCTAGGGATGCTGGGGGCAGGACATGTTTGTGTGGAGACTGTGTGTGTGTGTGTGTGTGTGTGTGTGTGTGTGTGTGTGTGTGTGTGTGTGTGTGTGTGTGTGTGTGTGTGTGTGTGGTGTGTGTGTGTGTGTGTGTGTGTGTGTGGTGTGTGTGGTGTGTCCAAGCATCTAAGCATCAACTGCGATATGAGCCTAGCGGAGCTTACTTCAGAGGAACACTAAACCAGAGACGGACCAAAGTGAAGCGCCAGTGTTGGTACCTATACACAGACACACTCATCCCATTACCCGACATGTAAACCCAATATAACTTTACAAGACATTACAACCTCAATCAATGACAGTCTAGACAGATATAAAAATAAAACCTTACGGTTTCAGTTCTCTGATGAGAGAGGGTGAAAGGCAGAGGACAAAGGAGTGAGACTGAAAGACGTAGAAGGAGAGAGAGAAGGCAAAATCGAGAGAGAGAGATAGAGAAGGAAAGAAAGAGAGGAGAGAGTAAAATAGAGATAAGAAATAGAGATAGAGAGGACAAGCTTTGACTTACAGCTGGTGCTGAGTGGGAGCCCAGTGTAGCCAGTCACATTTCCTCCTAATTACTGCAACCATCCCCCATCACGCCTCCAGCACACTGATTACACACCTGCACTCAAACTGGACAGTTTTATCTCAATCTCTTCATTCAAAGACTCAATCATGGACACTCTCACTGACAGTTGTGGCTGCGTTGTGTGATGTATTATTGTCTCTACCTTCTTGCCCATTGTGCTGTTGTCTGTGCCCAATAATATTTGTACCATGTTTTGTGCTGCTACCATGTTGTGTTGCTACCATGTTGTTATTATGTTGTGTTGCTACCATGCTGTGTTGTCATGTGTTGCTGCCTTGCTATGTTGTTGTCTTAGGTCTCTCTTTATGTAGTGTTGTGTTGTCTCTCTTGTTGTGATGTGTGTTTTGTCCTGTATTTATATTGTATTTATTTTTAATTTTTAATCCCAGGCCCCAGTCACCGCAGGAGGCATTTTGGCTTTTGGTAGGCCGTCATTGTAAATAAGAATTTGTTCTTAACTGACTTAACTGACAAAAAAAATTAACTGACATATATATATTTTTTAACTGACAATAAAAAAAATAAAAAATAAACCCCCTGGCCCCTTCTAACTAGGCCCCTCTCCCCCCAAACACCCCACTTGCCTATCCCGTCAGGCAGCCCTCTCCCCTGGCTCCTCTCATCCACAACCCCCCTCCCCCACATGTTTATCTCCCCTCCCTCCACACGGCTGGGGGTGCAGGGACAGGGCGCTGCAGTTGGTACCGGTTCCCTTGGATCTCACGCTACAAACATTGATGCTAATGTTTCCTGTCAGACATGAAGCGGCTCATACATCACACACGTCACAATCAGGGAGAAAGGGACCTTTACACCATCATTGGTTAAGATCATAGGGCACCTAATGACAGCAGAAATGATCAGACAACAGATACTCATCAAATAGCAGGGGTTTGTCATTAATCCAAATAATGTAAAATAACTCAGTAACCTGTGTTTGACCTCCAAAATCGGATATTCAATGAGTCGATATTGGAACAAAGGAAATGATATCTGTATATTTTCGAGTCAAATCAAGATATCTCCGGATATGACCCTTTCCCCTTTGTGGGTTAGCCAACAGTATCATCACCACACCTGTCTGGTGTGCTTCTCCTGTTTCCCTAAGGTGGTGAGATATACTCACATCCCATCACCCAATGATCCAGAACAGACTGGCATCAGTGCCATCGTCAGTGCCGCTTACACCTGCCCACAACAACTACAGTCTTCCTTCCTCCTCAACAGCCTTAGTCCTGTCTTTGTCTTGGTCTAGGTCTGGGTCTGGGGAGTTGTGTGCTCAGTCAGCAGGTACAGCAGGTAGGCAGGCAGACAGTCAGCCATTTGCATTTTATGACCTCTGCCTCAGCACAGAGAAGTGCTGAGGCACAGAGAAGTGCTGATCATTTTCATCTCTCTCTCTCTGGCTCTCTCTCACTCTCTGGCTCTTTACCTCCTTCCTCCCTCCCTCCTTCGCTTCCTCCCTCCCTCTCTCCCTCCCTCCCTGAAGTAGCCTTGTCTAGTCCATGATGAATGGAGGCAATTTAGGCCCCGGTTCAATCAGATCCGCTTTAGCAGAAATCCGCACAGCTGATGTTTTGATGGTAGAACTGCGTTAAAATGGTCAAATCCACAATGGCTCCCGGCATGATACTTAAGCTGACATTGCCATTGGCGGCACGGAGTGGCATTGAGATAAATCCTGTGAAGCCTTGATTTTCAATTTGACCGTCATTATTTCCATATAGCCTACTCTTTCTTGTTCTGAACTTATAACGTGACTGGGACGGGTGTGGCTTATGGGACAATGATCACAGGAGCAGCTGCCACTATGCAGGTCTCAACTATGGCAGTTTAACGCTTGATCTGACTGAATCTAGCCCAGAGAGCGATGTTGTTGCCATAGGTGGACCTAGAAAGTACTCCACCATGTGGTGCGGTGGGGAAGTTGGCCTACTGAACACCACCCACAACTTTCTAAGCTGTTTACCTTAAAGGTTGTGTTCTGGATACTTTGGAACATATCAAATCCAGTGAATCCCACAATGCAAACGGTCATCCACACCCACACAGTTGCGCAGATCACAAAGATGGCCTAGAGTGTTTCCCTTACCTCTCAGTGAAGTTTCTGAGCACAGTGAAGAGTGACGATAGCATCTCTTAGTTCTTGTCCTCCTTACTCTCCTCTATCTTCTGGTGGGCTGCCTTCTGCCTGCAAAGGAAAATATAAAAATGTAAATATAAAATACAATTGAATGGTGGATGATAGTGTTTGTGTACATCTATATTTCACAGACACACACACACACAAACACACACATGCTCATGAACACACAGAGCGACTGCTATAGATGAAGGCAACAGATGGAGCTGCCTTCACCTCTCTTCCACAGCACAGTGGTTTTCCCTTGCGTCATATGGCAGGTGTTTTGCTGTGGCATTATGGGTATAGGAACTTGGGAAGTGAGAAGACATTGTCATCTACAACACACACATACACACACACACACACACACACACGCACCATCTTATATCAGCCCAGCTCTCTTACACGCTTGACCACGTCTAGCTTTCTCACACATTGACATGAGCCAAGTCTTCTCTCAATCCAGTGTGTGTGTGTGTGTGTGTGTGCGTGTGTGTGTGTGTGTGTGTGTGTGTATGTGTGTGCCTCATGGCAAGAGCATTTTAGTCTGCTATATGTTGCCCTGTTATTATGCCCTGTGAATCACCCACCAGCCCCAACGCACTCCCGCAGAGTGGGTAATAACACACACATTACTTGTGTGACTTTTAATTTGGAAACAATTTACATCCACATACACTGAGTTTACACTACATTAGGAACACCTTCCTAATATTGAGAATATTTGCCCTCAGAACAGCCTCAATTCATCGGGGCATGGACTCTACAAGATGTCAAAAGCGTTCCACAGGGATGCATATTGACTCCAATGCTTCCCACAGTTGTGTCAAGTTGGTAGTGGACCATTCTTGATACACATGGGAAACTGTTGAGCGTGGAAAAGCCAGCAGTATTGCAGTTCTTGACACATTTTAACCAGTGTGCCTGGCACCTACTGCCATACACCGTTCAAAGGCACTTCAATATGTTGTCTTGCCCATTCAAACTCTAAATGGCACACATACACAATCCATGTCTCATTTGTCTCAAGGCTTAAAAATCCTTCTTTAACCTGTCTCCTCCCCTTCATCTACACTGATTGAATTGGATTTAACAGGTGACATCAAGAAGGGATCATAGCAATCCACAGTATTTCCATGGTAAACATAGCCTAAAGCCTAGCTCAGCTAGTAGAGTATGGTGCTTGTCATGCCAGGAAAGTGGGTTTGATTCCTGTTACCACCCATATGTAAAAATGTGTGCACGCATGACTGTAATTTGTTTAGATAAAAAGGTCTGTTAAATGGCATAAAGTTGGTAAAAGTGCATAGCAATGGCACAGTACAACGATTAAACTCATTAGACATACAGTTCCTCAGCCTATCATTCAGATGCAAACAGTCACTGTGCACAATGAAGAAGTCACCACACATGTAATGAGGTTGCCATGCACAATGACCAAGTAATAAGACACATATTAATGAGGTCACGGCACACAGTGATTACTTTATTATGGCTTCCTCCAACACAGAGATGGGGTCACAACCTGTCTGATGGATACTGAGGAGGAGAGGACTCGCTTAAAAAATTGTCTATGGTTTGAGGTCCAATCCAACCACTGATTGCTTTCAGTCGCTCTCTTAAGGGAGCTGATATACAAACACTGAGAAAAGTTTTTTCTGGTAACAGCGATCATCTTAGTTGCAGATTTTCTCCCTCTTCTTTCTACTCTACTATCCTCTCCTTTTCTCTCCAATACACGCCACCCGGAGTGTAAAGAGCATCATCTAAATTTCTCATCAACTGATCCCTTATTGGCCCTAGTCGTCTCCCCTGTGTGCATCAACAGCTGCTCTCACGCACCAGACCACACTCCCATAACCAGCCCATAACCAGCTCTTCCAGCCTGTATTACAAACACACGCACACACAGGCAGACAGACGCATTCTTTCCCGATCTGAAACACCTCACCATCAATTGCCAACCACATTAACTCAAAAGAGAACTTCCATTGATTGTTATCATGGCTGTTTATTATTCCCCCTCAGGCCGACAGCATGCTGGCACTCAAGGAAGTGTACGGGACTTTGAGTATGCTGGAAACCGCATATTCTGAGGCTGCATTTGTTGTAGCTAGGGACTTTAAATAACAAAGTAAATCTAAGGAAATTTGTCCCGAAATTCCACCAACACGTTGCCTCTATTATATTTGGAGAGAAGATGCTTGACCATTGTTATTCTCCCTTCTGAGTAGGCTACAAGCCCCCCCCCCCCCCCCCCCCCCTTTTGGCAAATCAGATCATGCCTCCATTCTGCTCCTCCCCGCCTATATTCAGAAATTAAAGCAGGAAGCGTCCGTGGTAAGGTCTGTTCAACGTTGGTCTGACCAATCAGAATCCATGCTACAAGATATGTTCCGGGTCACCTCTGAGAATAATGTAGACTTTCAAGCGAGTTAACCCTCTCAAGACAGCATGCCAATCCATATCCTCAGTGCATGTGCAGACCAGCTGGCTCGAGTGTTTATGGACATATTCAAACTTTCCCTATCCCAGTCTGTTGTCCTCACTTGCTTCAAGACGTCAACCATTGCTCCTGTATCCAAGTAAGTTAAGGTAACTGAACTAAATGACTTTCGCCCCGTAACACTCACCTCTGTCACCATGAAGTGCTTTGAGAGTCTAGGACCATACCCCTTCCATCTTGCCACAACAGATCCACTGTTCAGGGGCCCTGGGTCTGAACTCCTCCCTGTGCAACTTGGTCCTAGACATCCTGACGGGCCGACCATAGGTGGCGAGGGTAGGCAACAACACTGCCGCCACGCTGATCCTCAATAGTGGGGCCCCCCAAGGGTGTGTGCTCAGCCCCCTTCTGTACTCCCTGTTCACCCATGAATGTGTGGCTACACACGACTCCAACTCAATCATTAAGTTTGCTGATGACATGACAGGGTCAGGCCTGATTACCAACAATGACGAGACAGCCTATAGGGAGGAGGTTAATGCCCTGGCTAAGGAGCTGATTGTGGACTACAGGAGACAGAAGAGGGAGTGTGCCCTCATCCACATGGGGATGAAGGCACAGTGGAGAGGGTCAAAACCTTCAATTTCCTTGGCGTGCACATCACAGAGGACCTGAAATGGTCCCGCCACACCGACACCGTGGTGAAGAAGGCACAACAGCGCCTCTACAACCTGGCCGACATGGCCCCTAAGACCCTCACAAACTTCTACAGATGCACCATTCTGTCAGGCTGCATCACAGCTTGGTACGGCAACTGCACCGCCCTCAACCACATGGCTCTCCAGACGGTGGTGTAGTCAGCCCGACGTATCACAGAGGGCACGCTGCATGCCCTCCAGGACGTTTACTGCACTGGTGTCAAAGAAAAGCCAAGACGATCATCAAGGACTTCAGCCAACGAAGCTATGGTCTGTTCACTCTGCTACCATCTAGCAGACAGAGATGGTATAGGTGCATAAAAGCCAAGACCGAGAGACTGAGAAACAGCTCTCCTGTCCATCAGACTGTTGACCAGCCATCACTAGCTAGCTACATACTTGGCACTCTGCCCTGCACCTTGAGACTAATGCCACATCTATATAGTCATTGAACGCTGGTCACCTCGTATTCTGTTTCTGTACTGTTATATCACTGTGTATGATAATACTGTATTCTCGACATAGCTCATCCTAATATAGCTACTACTGTACATACCATTTTCTTTCCAAATTATATACTGTCTATACACACCATGTATTTATATTCTAGATTTTGACACATGCTCACTCAAATTGTTACTCTCTACTCTGGATTGTTACTTGGGCTCGTTCTGTTATATCTTGATTTCCTGTTTAGATGTGTTTAGATAAAGGGGGCATATAAGCATACAATGAAAGCTCTTACAATATTCAATGATTACATTTCTCTACAACAGGTTATAGGCTACATGTGCACTACATATGCACCACCAAGTCAGAACAGTAGGCAAAATTAGGAAGGGAAAATAGACAAAATTATTAGGGTGAGGCACATGGGCTACTAGCAGCTTACTACACAACATACACGTAGTATTACTTTCATAGCTACAGTATACATATCACATAATTTATGCAGCAGCATAGAAGACATGCTTGGACTCACTTGAGCAAGAAGGTGTCGCGGCGGTCCTTCATGGGCAAATTTTGTCATCAAACTTTGTCACCAAAGTCTGGCATTCTCTGGATTTATGGTGCTTTCAAGACAACTGGGAACTCTGAAAAAAACAACGTCGAATCATGATGGCGTCAGTGATCTTCAGGTCATAGCTCTAGAAAGAGTCCTGAGTTCCCGAGTTACAATTCCGAGTTGGATGACCGTTCAAAACTTATTTTCCCAGTCGGAGCTAGTTTTTTCCCCGAGTTCCAAGTTGTCTTGAACTCACTGAAGTCAGATTTCCCAGGTCCAAGTTAACGGTTATTTTGAGCATGGCCAATGTTGAATGCTTATAATTTTAAGCTTGGAAAAGAGACCCTTAAACCCAGATTTGGGACCACAAGCCGCTGAATAGCAGGCTTGTGATTGCTTTGCAATGCTTGCAGTTAGCCACTGATTCCTTCCAAAACACTCATTGTTGAATTTCCTATTTCCAACTTGTTGTGTAATGTTTATGTCCAATGGCAGATGAGCACCGATATGTTTTATCTGTAATTTCTCTTCATTATTTATCTTCATATGACAAGGATTAAAAAAGATTTGCCAGTAGATTGTCGATTTGATTCATGATGATGACTGCTAGCTAAGATTTTTAAAGTATGATGTTGACATGATCAGTCCAATCAAAGCTACTGTAGATATAACGTGATTTGACATAATTTTGTCTGTGGTCAATGACCTTGAGCTGCCTTGAATGGTTACTTCTAATGTAACTCTAGGGCAGCACCCAAGGGGCTTGAATTTTCAAGCTCTACCCACAGATTTGGCGGTACATAGTGTCCCCATGAGTGACAGAACACTGAGCCAACTAGAGAACATTACCAACACCTACCGCTACGTATTTTCCACTGGCTGCCCCACCACCACAGAAAGCACTGAGCTGCAGTAGGCTGAAACACCTGCATTTTGGAGCTGCCTTAATCAAGAAAGCAAAAAAGAGACCATGTTTGTATGCAGCTTTATTAACTCAAGTATTATTTTTTATGTTTTACATTGTTTTTCACATATTTTTTACATTGTTTGCAAACTGATGTGTGACACATATTAATGCCAAAACAGGTAACCCAAAAACAAAACAAAAATCAGTTTATTTTTTATAAATGTATTTTTTGCTAAAAGTATGGAGCTCAAAACAGGTGGGTAGAGGGTTAAAAGGTAGAGAGAATGATAGGAAGAGGGGGAGATAAACTAAGAGAGAGAGAGATACACTGAGAGAAAGAGAGAGAAAGAGAGGGAGCAACGTGGGAAAAGAGGGAGTGAGATAGATATGAAAGAAGGGAGAGTGTGATTCAGCTGCATGCTCCTTAATCTCCCTTCATGTGTACTCGGTCATTCAGGACATGTGGTGATGACAGGTCAAGTCATGTCAAGTAACAAGTGGGCATCAGAGCGCAGTGACACAATGGGAGGCATGAGGGTGAATTGAAATTAGCCTCTGGTTCAGTGCCTACATTGTGTGTGAGCATGCATGCACATGTGTGTGTTTCTAAGCTGAAAAGAGGGGGACTTGGGTGTCCAGAATGTCGAATGGATTTACACTGCTACCAGACTGAACCATCTGTTGAACATGCTCAACAGTGACAACACAACAGTTATGGTACAGACACACCAAGACATCTGACTGCCGATAGGTACTTAGCACAGTAGGAGGACGTTCCTTCTCTTGCTAGAACAAAAAACTTCCCTGCTGTGTACCGAGCTGTTTACAGACGAACCTGCTGTCTCTACATGTAGAATTGCAATGCTCGTCATTGGCCAAAAACTTGGCTTTAAGACAATCAGAGAGCACAAATCTCCACGTGGGGGAGCCAACAGAAGTGACATACATATTTTACAGCTAGCTAAGGAGTTTTGTGCTTGAAGAAGGATTTCTTTGTTAGGTTCAGTTTGATAATATGCACCTGCTCATTAGGTAGCTAGCTAACGTTAGCTTGCTAACTGAGTCAGGCAGTCACACACACTTCATATGAAATGAATGGGGTGGTAAGTGCAGCACAATGCACACACCACTAAATACTTTACCAAGCTTGCTATCTAGCAAGATGAAGAATAAATCATTTTCTGAAATCTCTGTTATCCCATACTGTCAGGGCCGGGTTTGCTTGCTGGCTAATGTTAGCTTGATGGGTTAGCATTGCCATTTAGCAAAACATAGCTAGCTAGCTACTCCACAAATTCTCGAAAGCTAACAGGCAGCTGCTTCATTCAAAAATGAATCCATTGTGATAATGTTGCTAGCTACGCTGGTTATCTAGTTGTGGCCATCTGGTTAGTATCAACAAGGGCTTTCTACAAATTCTACCTAGCTAGCAACAAAAGCACATCTTGCTAGTTAGCTTACATTGGCTACAGCAGGCACAAGCCAAACAAGCTACTGTCGTCTTGTGGCCTGCAGTATTTAAACGAAGCAAATTGGATGTAAAACTGTTCTATGGGAACAACAAAAAGTTAAGCACCTATCGGCAGTCAGATTTTTCGGTGTGTCTGACAATTAGGGAGCTAGCTGGAGACTCCCTCCATCTGGACTTATAGAGGAGTGTAGAGTAGTGTGCACACTTATTACTGTGAAATTACTCAAACGGGACACCAGTCCAGTATTGGACAAAAATGTTATTCTAAGAAGATCTGCCTTGTGAATTATTTGAGAACTAACTATATCAGACAAAAATTAGAACAATAGTAATAACTGATTTTTCTGAAGGTATGAATTATTTGAGAATCAATTGGAGACTACTTCACCAAAATAAAAGACAAACACAATTATTTTATACCATCAACAGTTAACTACACTAATCATAACATTTACAGACATAATGAGAATGATCATAGAAAAAGGGAGTGAATAGAGTGAAAAATAAGAAAAGACCTCAAGATATCTGAATATGTGAGTGTTATAACTCAGTCTGTGGGCAGAGTCTTTGATCCTTGGCTCATGGAGGAGAACAAAGGGCTGTTACTTGTTGCTCTCTTCCTCTCCTCTGAGTTGGATGGTTCCTTGGGCTGCTCCTTGAGGTTGTGTCCCTTGTTGCTTTCGCTGTTTGCTCTTCCTTGAGTTGTGGAGGCTGTGCTCTCATTGTCTTCTCCTTCTTTCCTTGAAGAAAGTTAGCTTAAGTATACCGTTCAGGTTACACTAGCTCTTTAAAGTCTTATGTCTCCTTCTGAGACTGTTTAATGGACTCTTCCATCCCAATTTCTGTACTGGATTACAGGCACTATTCCCTAAAAGGTATTTCCCCCCTGAGTACTTATACCCTAAAAGGTAGTAACTTCTCTAACTTATCAGTTACCAGTTCTTGCCATTAAATACCAGCCCCTCATATCACTCTTGGGAAGCCTCGGATATAGGTGCAGGTTAGTACCACTGATATTCTCAGCCACGTACATAGGCTTACAGTAGGCCTACGTGGACTCCAGATTGCAGGCTTTCCTAAGACTTAAGCAAAGCAATCGGCTAGGTATTGCTCTGTTTCATCTGTTATGGGCAGCCTAGCTGTTTGGAAAATAAGGTGCTTTCTGTGTCAATGCATGCAAAGAACTTTGACATTTTTGAATCCTTTTTTAAATGTAATGTGAGTTGTGGATTCAAATAAAGTATTTTAAATGTGTGTGTTTGTGTGTGTATGTGTGTGTTTGTGTGTGTGTGTGTGTTTGTGTGTGTGTGTGTGTGTGTTTGTATGTGTGTGTTTGTGTGTGTTTGTGTGTGTATGTGTGTGTGAAATATAGAGAGTGACAAGTTGGTATCTTTCACTCACTGCTCCTAAGAAACTGTGTTAAAGCAATACTTTCCATTTTTTGCTGCATTTGACCTTAAGCAACGTTGAGTTTCTCAGTACACTGCTCAAACCGCTCTGTGTCTCAATACGTCAGAGTCCTTTGCTCAAGAGTTGAAACACTGCTGAACTAAGAGAAAGAGAAGAGAGAGAAATATGCTAAATGTGAAAAATATAAATACAAATCCACAAACTGTTGACAAATTCAAAGCATACAAAACATCCGCTCTGTCTGTCTGTCTGTCTGTCTGTCTGTCTGTCTGTCTGTCTGTCTGTCTGTCTGTCTGTCTGTCTGTCTGTCTGTCTGTCTGTCTGTCTGTCTGTCTGTCTGTCTGTCTGTCTGTCTGTAAGTTGTTGTGGTGAAGAGAGATGAGGAGAGGGTTAGGTTAGGGGTTCTGCTAATTCACAAGTTGTTGTGAAATCATGATGACAGCTCAGCATAATCAAATGAACCAGGAGCACTGGTTAACCATTAACCAGCCCCACTGGCAGTCTGAGTGAACTCACTTCACAATAACACGGTAGAGACAGGAAGCCACCCTCACTCTCACGTACTGTATCTATATCAGATGTGATCGGAAGGTTTAGTGGAAGGAGAAGAAGAGAGAGAGAGAGACGGCTTGGGGTGAGAAGAAAAACAGTAAAGAGAGCTGGTGGAAGAATAGAGAAAACATTTTCATTAATCATTTTGGTGTGTGTTTTTTAGTGTTGCGTTGCATTGATAAGACAGTGCTGGTTGTGTATTGGAAGCAGGTATCATCCTCTACTCTCAGTGGAGCCCTTTTTGCAAGCTCCTGCATTCTGTCTTCATTAACTTTGACACCCTCTTTCTGCCCCTCTCCTTTTTCTCCTCTTCTAAATATGTATCTCCCTTTCTCCCCCCTCTCTCTCTCTTTTCTCTCTCTCTTTCTTCTCTCTTATTTCTGTCTCCTCCTCTGCCTTTCTCTTTATTCTCTTTCTTACTCTCTTTTTTCTTATTTTATTTATTCTCTCTGTTTCTGTTCTCTCTTCTGTTTCTGTTTCTTCTTTTCTGTTTCTGTTCTTTTCTTGTTTTGTTTTCTTTTTGTTTTCTTGCTATTCCTTTTCTGTTTCTGTTTCTTTCTTCTGTTTTCTTTTTTTTGTTTTTTTTCTTCTTTTCTGTTTCTGTTTTTTTTCTTTTGTTTGTTTGTTCTTTTTTCTGTTTGTTTTCTTTGTTTCTGTTTTTTTTCTTTTTTTTTTCTGTTTCTGCTTTTTTTTCTTTTGTTCTTTTTTGTTTTGCTTCCTTCTTTTGTTTCTGTTTTTTTGTTTGTCCTCTTGTTTCTGTTTTCTTCCTCTGTTTCTGTTTTTTCTCTGTTTCTGTCCCTCTCTGTTTCTGTCTTTGTTTGTTCTCTGTTTCTGTTTCTCTGTCTGTTCTGTTCCTCTCTTCTCTGTTTCTCTCTTTTTTTTGTTTTTTTCTGTTTTTTGTTTTCTTGCTTTGTTTCCTGTTCCTCTGCTCTGTTTTTCTTTTTTCCTCTGTTTCTGTTCTTCTGTTTCTGTTCTTCTTCTCTGTTTTTCTTCTTTCTCTGTTTCTATTCCTCTCTTCCTCTGTTTCTGTTCCTCTCTTCCTCTGTTTCTGTTCCTCTCTTCCTCTGTTTCTGTTCCTCTCTTCCTCTCTGTTTCTGTTCCTCTCTTCCTCTGTTTCTGTTCCTCTCTTCCTCTCTGTTTCTGTTCCTCTCTTCCTCTCTGTTTCTGTTCCAGCCTATTCCCTTCTCTGTTCATAAGACCATCTAACAGTCTGCTGGCTGAATCCTCCATTATGTACATATTTTATCTGCTGAACAAAATTATTTTATTCGTACCGACTGACTGTAACCCATTTACACCACCCACACAGAAAGACAGAAAGACAGAAAGACAGGCTGCCCTGTTATTTGGGCAAGCTCAATTACAGATCAACAGAAGCAGCAGAGGCAGATACAGTGTCACAATCCCGCCAAGTTCATTCTAAAAATGTCTCCATACTGCACTCTCTACTTCCACAATCTGGCTACCACTCTTTAGGAACCGACAGTACAGTTTTAGGGTTCTGCTTGGCAATAGCCATGATCAGTTACCATGGACAGCTCCAGGCCTGCCAACACCTACTGTATATTCCACAGAAAATGTGTGGGCTTGCTTCAGCTGAAAGGTTGGATGGATAAATAAGGTTGGTTGGATAGATGGATGAATTAGCAATAGTTGGATGGATGAATGGATAGATGGATGGATAGATGGATAGATGGATAAATAGATAGATGGATAGATGGATAGATGAATGAACAAGGAAGGATTGATAGATCTAGAGAAGCTTATTGAAACCCATGTTATTTTATGCAAATGAATGCAAATCTAAACGATCACAAGACTCTCAAAAGTAAGCACACTATCTACATCATAAGCAAGGGAACCAAGGTATGGGGGGAGAAGTACCTTTTCTTAAAACTTCTTATGGCTGTAATCCCGTTAATGGGATCGATATGACAACAGCCAGTGAAAGTGCAGGGCGCCAAATTCAAACAACAGAAATCTCATAATTAAAATTCCTCAAGCATACAAGTATTTCACACCATTTTAAAGATACACTTCTTGTTAATCCCACCACAGTGTCCGATTTCAAAAGGCTTTACAGCGAAAGCACCAAAAACGATTATGTTAGGTCACCGCAAAATCACAGAATAACACAGCCATTTTTCCAGCCAAAGACAGGAGTCACAAAAAGCACAAATAGAGATAAAATGAATCACTAACCTTTGATGAGCTTCATCAGAAGACACTCATAGGACTTCATGTTACACAATACATACATGTCTTGTTCGATTAAGTTCATATTTATATCCAAAAAACTCAGTTTACATTGGCGCCATGTTCAGAAATGCCTCCAAAGTATCCGGAGAAATTGCAGAGCCACAACAAATAACAGAAATACTCATCATAAACTTTGATGAAAGATACATGTTTTACATAGAATTAAAGATACACTTGTTCTTAACAACCGCTGTGTCAGATTTCAAAAAAGCTTTACGGCAAAAACACAATATTCAATAATCTGAGAACAGCGTTCAGCCACAAAAGGAAGCCATACAGTTACCCGCCAAATTGTGCAGTCAACAAAAGTCATAAATAGCATTATAAATCTTCACTTACCTTTGCTGATCTTCGTCGGAATGCACTCCCAGGACTCCACTCCAAAAGAAATGTTTGTTTTGTTCGGTAATGTCCATCATTTATGTCCAAATAGCTATTTTTGTTAGCGTGTTTGGTAAACAAATCCAAAGTCAGGAGCGCGTTCACTAAAAGCAGACGAAATGTCAAAAAGTTCCGTAACAGTCAGTAGAAACATGTAAACGATGTATTGAATCAATCTTTAGGATGTTTTTAACATAAATCTTCAATAATGTTCCAACGGAGAATTCCATTGTCTTAGAAGTGCGATGGAACAGAGCTCCCTCTCATGTGAACGCGCATGGTCAGAGCATGGTCAGCTCATGGTAGACCTTACATTCCCGTCTCCTTCGGCCCCACTCACAGGAAGCATCAGATAAGGTTCTACAGACTGTTGACATCTAGTGGAACCGTAGGAAGTGCAAACTGACCCATATCCCACGTGATTCAATAGGTGATGAGTTGAAAACCTACAAACCTCAGATTTCCCACTTCCTGCTTGGATTTTTTTCTCAGGTTTTTGCCTGTCATATGAGTTCTGTTATACTCACAGACATCATTCAAAAAGTTTTAGAAACTTCAGAGTGTTTTCTATCCAATACTACTAATAATATGCATATAATAGCAACTGGGACTGAGGAGCAGGCAGTTTACTCTGGGCACCTCTGGGCACCCTTTCATCCAAGCTACTCAATACTGCCCCTGCAGCTATAAAAATAAGTTAAATCAAATCAAATGTTATTTGTCACATGCACCGAATACAACAGGTGTAGACCTTACAGTGAAGTGCTTACTTACAAGCCCTTAACCAACAATGCAGTTTTAAGAAAAATAAATGTTAAGTAAAAAAGAGATAAGTAAAAAAGAACAAATAACAAATAGTTAAAGAGCAGCAGTAAAATAACAGTAGCGAGGCTATATACAGGGGGTACCGGTACAGAGTCAATTGTTAGTTGAGATAATTGAGGTAATATGTACATGTAGGTAGAGTTAAAGTGACTATGCATAATTAGTATCCAGAGAGCAGCAGCAGCGTAAAATTGGGGGGGGGGGGGGGGGGGGGGGGGTTGTAGTGTTGTAGTGTTGTTATGACATGACCTAGTGTGCTGTAATTCCCACTGTATTTTTTGGGATGATCACTTGTCTTTTCCTACTCAACACTCACTTTGCTCACTTTGATAACACTCACTTACACTCACTTTGCTCACTTTGATAAGTCCTTTATTGAAGTACAAATGTGCTTGCTAGGACCGTGATATGTAGTTGTCCCACCTAGCTATCTTAAGATGAATGCACTAATTGTAAGTTGCTCTGGATAAGAGTGTCTGCTAAATGACTCAAATGTAAATGTACAATGTAATGATCCCCAGCTGATTTGCTGCTGCTGCTCAGGCATGGAGGTTGGAGTTATAGAGCAACACAACACAGACACTGAGACGGAAGGAGGGAGAGAGATGGAGGGAGAGAGTGATTGAGAGGGAGGGAGAGAGGGACAAAAGGGGGAGGGGGGGCTGGGTTGGAAGACCGGGGCTGGGGCTTGATCTGGGTCTGGGGCTAGGGGTGAGGCTGGAGCTGAGGTGAACTGAGCTTAACTGAGCTAGACATGGCTGAACTGAGCTGGGCTTGGTCTCAGATCTCTATCTAACTGAGTGGCTCCTTCCGCCGGCCTCAGGGGACATACAGGAGGACACAGAGGCAGACGCACTGACATTTCCCTCCCATCACAAACACCATGGTCCAGGGATCCTGTCCTTTCTATGCTCTGGTAACCTACTGCTCTGCAGGTGCAGTGGTGTGGACTAAGGAGAGGTTCAAGGTGGAACTAGACTCTCTGATGTATGACTAAGAAGAATACACACACAGGTTGTTTGGCCCGTGGCACAAGGATGAAACGTATATAATGCAACGTATACGTATGCAATACCTTGGAATCCAACCAAGATCTATGGGTAACACTAAACATGAACAGTCATCATAACAGGCCTGCTACACTGGACAAACTTTTGTTTTCAATGAAACCTGAGCGTAAGCAGCCCAATTCAATGGGAGGCTCATGTTGCTCAGTGTACAGTTACGCTCTTGTTGTATTTTCAATAATTTGACGTGACTTACGCCACTCACTATTTTCTATTAGTCACCTCCCAGCCCACAGCATTATTTCTGGCACTTAGTACAGGAAACTGCCAAAATAAAGGAAACACCAACATAAAGTGTCTTAATAGGGCGTTGGGCCACCACGAGCCAGAACAGCTTCAGTGCACCTTGGCATAGATTCTACAAGTGTCTGGAAATCTATTGGAGGGATGCGACACCATTCTTCTACAGGAAATTCCATCATTTGTAAAAGTAAAAAGTATACATCATTTCAAATACCTTATATTAAAGGGACATTGCAAAATAATTTGACTTCATAATCCAGCACCACTCCAACATCAACATATATGAAAATGGTGCATTTCTATGTTTTGTAGTAAAATATATAGAGGAAGATAAGTTTTTCCGATGACATCGTCAACCAATTAGTAGACTATTAGTAGGCAATTAGTAGGTAATGCCTGGAGTAAAAAGTATATTATTTTCTTTAGGAATGTAATGGAGTAAAAGTACAAGTTGTCAAAATATAAATAATAAATTATAGATACCTGTCACGTTCCTGACCTTATTTCTTTTGTTCAGTATTGTTTAGTTGGTCAGGACGTGAGCTGGGTGGGCATTCTATGTTATGTGTTTCTATGTTGGGTTCATTGTATTAGCCTGATATGGTTCTCAATCAGGGGCAGGTGTTTTACGTTTCCTCTGATTGAGAACCATATTAAGGTAGGCTGTTCTCACTGTTTGTTTGTGGGTGATTGTTGCTGTGTCTGTGTTTGTTTCACCACACGGTACTGTTTCGTTTCGTTTCGTTTCGTTCGTTCTTCGTGTCTTCGTTGATATTATTAAAAGTATGTATTCAAACCACGCTGCATTTTGGTCCGATCCTTGCTCCTCCTCAGACGAGGAGGAAGACGAGCGTTACAATACCACAAAAAACTACTTATGTAGTATTTTTATTTTTTATTTACTTCACCTTTATGTAACCAGGTAGGCCAGTTGAGAACAAGTTCTCATTTACAACTACGACCTGGCCAAGATAAAGCAAAGCAGTGTGACAAAAACAACAACACAGAGTTACACATAAACAAACGTACAGCCAATAACACAATATAAAACATCTATGTACAGTGTGTGCAAATTAAGAAGAGTAGGGAGGTAAGGCAATAAATAGGCCATGGAGGCGAAATAATTACAATTTAGCATTAACACTGGAGTGATAGATGTGCAGATGATGATGTGCAAGTAGAAATACTGGGGTGCAAAAGAGCAAGAGGATAAGTAGCAATATGGGGATGAGGTAGTTGGGTGTGCTATTTACAGATTGGCTGTGTACAGGTACAGTGATCGGTAAGCTCCTCTGACAGCTGGTGCTTAAAGTTGAGGTAGATATGAGTCTCCAGCTTCAGTGATTTTTGCAATTCGTTCCAGTCATTGGCAGCAGAGAACTGGAAGGAAAGGTCGCCAAAGTTAGTGTTGGCTTTGGGGGTGACCAATGAAATATACCTGCTGGAGCGTGTGCTACGGGTTGGTGTTGCTATGGTGACCAGTGAGCTGAGATAAGGCGGGGCTTTAACTAGCATAGATTTATAGATGACCTGGAGCCAGTGGGTTTGGCGATGAATATGTAGTGAGGGCCAGCCAACGAGAGCATACAGGTCGCAGTGGTGGGTAGTATATGGGGCTTTGGTGACAAAACGGATGGCACTGTGATAGACTACAGTACATCCAATTTGCTGAGTAGAGTGTTGGAGGCAATTTTGTAAATGACATCGCCGAAGTCAAGGATCGGCAGGATGGTCAGTTTTACGAGGGTATGTTTGGCAACATGAGTGAAGGAGGCTTTGTTGCGAAATAGGAAACCGATTCTAGATTTAATTTTGGATTGGAGATGCTTAATGTGAGTCTGGAAGGAGAGTTTACAGTCTAACCAGACACCTATGTATTTGTAGTTGTCCACATATTCTAAGTCAGAACCGTCCAAGGTAGTGATGCTAGTCGGGTGGGAGGGTGCGTGCAGCAATCGGTTGAAGAGTATGCACTTAGTTTTACTTGCATTTAAAAGCAGTTGGAGGCCTCGGGAGGAGTGTTTCATGGCATTGAAGCTCGTTTGGAGGTTTGTTAGCACAGTGTCCAAAGAAGGGCCAGATGTATACAGAATGGTGTCGTCTGCATAGAGGTGGATCAGAGAATCACCAGCAGCAAGAGCAACATCATTGATATATTCAGATAAAAGATTCGGCCCGAGAATTGAACCCTGTGGCACCCCCATAGAGACTGCCAGAGGTCCGGACAACAGGCACTCCGATTTGACACACTGAACTCTATCTGAGAAGTAGTTGGTGAACCAGGCAAGGCAGTCATTTGAGAAGCCAAGGCTATTGAGTCTGCCGATTAAGAATGCGGTGATTGACAGAGTCGAAAGCCTTGGCCAGGTCGATGAAGACGACTGAAGTATTTTTACTTAAGTACTTTACATCACTGCTGCTATTCTGGAAATGTTTATATTGTAATTGATTTTATATCTCAATTAGACTGACCTGGTTAAATAAAGGTTTATTTGAATAAAAGTAAATCTGTGCATATCTGTGCCCCTTATTGAATTCCTACCCTAAATATGGACCAACAAGCTCTCGGGATGTGAGTCAAACATATCAGCCTCTGCCCATGTAATGTTTTCTTTGCTGTATGCTCCGTCTCCCCTCAGCAGGAGAGTGAAAGGAAGGTGTGTGTGTGTTGTGTGTGTGTGTGTGTGTGTGTGTGTGTGTGTGTGTGTGTGTGTGTGTGTGGTGTGTGTTGTGTGTGTGTGTGTGTGTGTGTGTGTGTGTGTGTGTGTGTGTGTGTGTGTGTGTGTGTGTGTGTGTGAGAGAGAGAGAGAGAGAGAGAGAGAGAGAGAGAGAGAGAGAGGAGAGAGAGAGAGAGAGAGAGAGAGAGAGAGAGAGAGAGAGAGAGAGAGAGAGAGAGAGAGAGGAGAGAGAGAGAGAGAGAGAGAGAGAGAGAGAGAGGAGAGAGGAGAGAGAGGAGAGAGAGAGAGGAGATGGAGAAAGAGAGGAGAGAGAGTGAGGAGAGGACGAGAAAGAGAAGAGAGAGACAGAGAGGGAGAGAGAGACGAGGAGAGAGATGAGAGAGAGAGAGAAGAGAAGAGAGATGAGAGAGGACGGGTGAGACGGAAAGACCAATAGGTGGGAGGATGGAGTGAGAGAGAGGTAGTGAGAGAAGTAGGAAGAGAGAGGGAGAAGAGAGATGAGGAGGGAGAAGAGAGAGAGAGGGAGAGAGTGGAGAGTGAGAGAGATGGAGAGGAGAGAGGGAGAGAGAGAGAGAGAGAGATTGAGAAGACGAAGAGAGAGAGAGAGAGAGAGAGAGAGAGAGAGAGAGAGAGAGAGCCTGCAACTCAACATCAACAGAGCCATAACTGTCATGGCCGTCCTTCACGATGGAAAGTCTTTGTGGCAGACTGGCAGTCTGTGTGTTGAAGGTTTGGACTTAAGATGATTTTCCTTGTGATGCAGGAAGCTTGTCTATCCTGTCAGTCTCATTATCTTCATATAACCACAACACTCCTCCTCACTCTCTCTCTCTCTCCCTCCTTCCTTCTCTCCTATATGCAGTGCACTTATGACATGCTCTGTGCGTGTATTAATGAAAGATATTTCTAAATTATGTGTCTGGCTGCCCATGAAGGACTGTGTACATTTCTTTAGGAATCAGATCTGGGCTGGTGTGTTTGTGGTCTGGCTTTGTGGTATTTATCAACACCACTAAAGAACACCCGTCAGTTCCTTTGTTTGTTTGTGTGTGTGTGTGTGAGTGTGTGCGCTTCAACTGTGAGAACAATGTGTGAGAACCATTGTCTGCAGATGGACAGTTTGGCCCTTCTCTCTGTGTTTGCGGGCACACGTGTATGTGTGTACAACCCATTCTCTCAGTCTAAACGTCAATATACTGACATAAAAGCAAAAATGTGTGTGTATTTGTATTTGTATTTATTATGGATCCCAATTAGCTGCTGCCAAGTCCACGGCTCGTGACATGCTACCATCGTTGATTTTTACATTTACATTTAAGTCATTTAGCAGACGCTCTTATCCAGAGCGACTTAAAAATTGGGGCATTCACCTTATGATATCCAGTGGAACAACCACTTTACAATAGTGTATCTAACTCTTTTAAGGGGGGGGGGGGGGTTTAGAAGGATTACTTTATCCTATCCTAGGTATGATTGCCATGCTCCTCTTGCTGTGCTCTTTTGACTCCACTATCAGATGGGGAACAAGAGGCAGTATATGGGTCCCATGGCGAATGAAGCCATCTCAAGCCTATAATCTTCGACAATTGTCACATTGGAACTCTGAGTGATAGAGTTTGTCCCAAAAGTAGATACAGCTCCTACTGCTGGAACCATTCATTTACTTCTCCAGACAAAAAGGGCTTCCATTGGAAAACTCATCAGGGACTAACTTTGTTAGCTTGATGGCTAACGTTAGCAGCTTAGCTAGGTTAGTGGCTCTTTCAAGCAGACTTTAACCTGTCAGTTAAGCGGGATTCCGGGACAAGAAATAGCGGTCCTAATTGTTAAAAATCAAATCAAACGTTATTGGTCACATACACATTTTTAGCAGATGTTATTGCGGGTGTAGTGAAATGTTTGTGTTCCTAGCTCCAACAGTGCAGTAATATTTAACAATACACAACAATAAACACACATCTAAAAGTAAAAGAGTGGAATTAAGAATATATAAATATTAGGTTGAGCAATGTCAAAGTGGCATTGACTGAAATATAGTATAATAGAATACAGTTTATACATATGAGATGACTAAAGCAGTATGTAAACATTATTAAAGTGACTAGTGTTCCATAATTAAAGTGTCCAGTGATTCCTCGTCTATGTGTATAGGGCAGCAGCCTTTAAGGTGCAGGGTTGAGTAACCGGATGGTAGCTGGCTGGTGATGGTCCCAGCTCTGATGCACCTGTACTGATCTCGCCTTCTGGATGATAGCGGGGTGAACGGGCTGTGGCTCGGGTGGTTGATGTCCTTGATGATCTTTTTGGCCTTCATGTGACATCAGGTGCTGTAGCTGTCCTGGAGGGCAGGCAGTTCGCCCCCGGTGATGCGTTGGGCAGACCGTATCACCCTCTGGAGAGCCCTGCGGTTGCGTGCGGTGTTGTTGCCGTACCAGGCGGTGTTACAGCCCGACAGGATGCTCTCAATTGGGCATCTGTAAAGGTTTGTGAGTGTCTTAGTGGTCAAGACGAATTTCTTCAGCCTCCTGAGGTTGAAAAGGCACTGTTGCGCCTTCTGCACCACACTGTCTGTGTGGGTGGACCATTTCAGCTTGTCAGTGATGTGTACGCCGAGGACTTGAGGTGTGTGGATGTGGATAGGGGCGTGCTGTCTCTGCTGTTTCCTGAAGTCCACGATCAGCTCCTTCGTTTTGTTGACGTTGAGGGAGAGGTTATTTTCCTAGCACCACTCCGCCAGGGCACTCACCTCCTCCCTGTAGGCTGTCTCGTCATTGTTGGTAATCAGGCCTACTGCTGTTGTGTCATCTGCCAACTTTACGATTCAGTTGGAGGTGTGCGTGGCCACGCAGTCATGGGTGAAAAGGGAGTACAGTAGGGGGCTGAGCATGCACCATTGTGGGGCTCCTGTGTTGAGGATCAGCGAAGTGGATGTGTTGTTTCCTACCTTCACCAACTGGGGGCGGGGTTGTTCAGGGCGGGGTTCAGACCCAGGGCCCTGACCTTAATGATGAGCTTGGAAGGTACTATGGTGTTGAAGGCTGAGCTATAGTCAATGAACAGCATTCTTATGTAGGTTTTCCTCCTGTCCATATGGGATATGGCAGTGTGCAGTGCGATGGCATTTGGATCGTCTGTGGATCCATTGGGACGGTAAGCAAATTGAAGTGGGTCTAGGGTGTCAGATAAGGTAGAACTGATATGATCCTTAACTAGCCTCTCAAAGCACTTCATGATGACAGAAGTGAGTGCTACGGGGCGATAGTTATTTAGTTCAGTTACCTTTGCTTTCTTGGGTACAGGAACAATAGTGCACATCTTGAAGCAAGTAGGAACAGCAGACTGGGATCGGGAGAGATTGAATATGTCTGTAAACACTCCAGCCAGCTGGTATGCGCATGTTCTGAGCACGTGGCTAGGGATGCTGTCTGGGCCGGTAGCCTTTCAAGGGTTGACACGTTTAAATGTCTTACTCACGTCGGCCACGGAGAACGAGAGCCCACAGTCCTTGGGAGGGGGCGAAGAAGGTGTTTAGCTTGTCTGGCAGCAATATGTCGGAGTCCGCAATGTGGCTGGTTTTCTCTTTGTAATCCGTGATTGTCAGTAGACCCTGCCACATATGTCTCGTGTCAGAGCCGTTGAATTGCGACTCCACTTTGTCTCTGTACTGACGTTTTGCCTGTTTTATTGCCTTATGGAGGGAATAACTACACTGTTTGTATTCAACCATAGGTTTGCGCGAATGCTGCCAGCTATCCATGATTTCTGGTTTGAGTAGGTTTTAATAGTCACAATGGGAACAACATCCCCTATACACTTCCTGATGAACTCAGTCACCGTGTCCGTGTATACGTCAATGTTATTCTCAGAGGCTACCCGGAACATATCCCAGTCCACGTGATCAAAACAATCTTGAAGCATGGATTTCTATTGGTCAGACCAGTGTTGAATAGACCTTAGCATGGGTACTTCCTGTTTGAGTTTATGCCTATAGGAAGGGAGGAGCAAAATGGAGTCGTAATCTGATTTGCCGAAGGGAGAGCAGGGAAGGGCCTTGTAGGCATTTCGAAAGGGGGAGTAGCAGTGATCAAATATTTTACCAGAGCGAGTACTACAGTCAATGTGTTGATAGAATTTCAGTAGCGTTTTCCTCAAATTTGCTTTGTTAACATCCCCAGCTACAATAAATGCGACCTCAAGATATGTGGTTTCCAGTTTGCATAAAGTCCAGTGTAGTTCCTTAAGGGCCGTCGTGGTATTGGCTTGAGGAGGAATATACATGGCTGTAACTATAACCGAATATAAATCTCTTGGGAGGTAATACGGTTGGCATTTAATTGTGATATATTCTAGGTTGGATGATCAAAAGGACTTGAGTTTCTGTATGTTGTCACAATCACACCATGAGTAGTTAATCATGAAACACACACCACGCCCTTCTTCTTCCCGGAGAGTTCGTTATTCATGTCTGCACGATTTACTGAGAACCCAGCTAGCAGTATGGACGGGGACTGTATATCCCGAGAAAGCCATAATTCCGTGAAACAGAGTATGTTACAGTCCCTGATGTCTCTCTGGAAGGAGATCCTAGCCTTGAACTCATCTGCTTTATTGTCCAGAGACTGAACATTAGCAAGTAATATGCTCGGAATCGGTGGATGGTGTGCACCCCTCCTGAGTCAGACTAGAAGTCCACTCCGAATACCTCTTCTCCGCCGGCGGCGTCTTGGAGCATCCTCTGGCATGAGTTCAATTGCCCTGGGGGGTACGAACAAAGGATCCAATTCGGGAAAGTTGTATTCAAGGTCATAATGCTGGTGAGTTACCGCCGCTCTGATATCGAAAAGTTATTTCAAGCTGTATGTAATAACACAAAAAACATTCTGGGCTCACTACCAAGTTGTTCAAAGCAGAGTTGCCATGTCTGTCGGCCTCATCAATTTAAATGATGAGTCGCGGAATCCATGCAAAAACAAGTTTGGTATTTATGTTTAACAAAGATTGATTATGTTTTAGTTAAAATAACATAATGAGTGTTTCCAGTTTCTCACATGGCGTATGTGTGTATGTGCAGTAGCCTAGGTGCTTGCTGGCATTCTACGGTAAATTACATTTCTAACTCGCCGTGAGAATATTAAAGCAGGCACATTTACATTTAAGTCATTTAGCAGACGCTCTTATCCAGAGCGACTTACATTTAACCTTTATTTAACTAGGCAAGTCAGTTAAGAACAAACTCTTATTTTCAATGACGGCCTAGGAACAGTGGGTTAACTGCCTTGTTCAGGGGCAGAACGACAGATTTGTACCTTGTCAGCTCGGGGATTTTGAACTTGCAACCTTTCGGTTACTAGCCCAACGCTCTAACCACTAGGCTACCCTGCCGCCCCAGGCACATGATTGACCTGAAGCAATGAGAGCACTAAAGTCTGGAACTCAGGTGGTCTAGATCTGATCGTTTAGCTATTGCATTGTGTTGGTGTGGTACACACCCGCAGGCTTTAAGTGCTCTCTGGCTTTGTGTGAAGAATGAAGAATATTGGAGAAGAGATTGCAACAGATAACAACAAAAAACACTTGCACTGACTCACACAATACTCATTCTGTTGTTTTTTTCTCTATTTTTCTCTCTCTACCCCATCCATCTTCTCCCTCTCTCACACTCTGCCTCCCTCTCTCTCATCCCACACTCACAGTGGGGAAGGACAGGCTTAGCTTTGCTCCAGCTGCTCCTGCTGGCTCTGGGCAAACTTACATTAATGTCTTCTTACAGTGGGCTACCATTACATTAATGCCTCCTTACAGTGGACTAACGTTACATCAACATCTCTCTACAGTGTGCTAACACAGAACCAACATGACATAAATGTCTCCGGCACAGAGCTAATGTTAGTTTTACAACTACTAACGTTAAGCTAAGACCTGTGGAAGAATTGTTAAGGTGATGAAGTGCTTTGAGAGGCTAGTTAAGGATCACATCACCTCTACCTTACCTGACACTAGATCAGGTGTGCCCAACCTTCTTTGACCTGAGATCTACTTTTTTGTTTACCAGCCTGATGAGATCTACCAGTCTCTAAATCTAAACCAACTAACAAAATGTACGAAACGCAACACACCATTGAGTATGGCCCTGCCGCTATGACACCCAAATATGTGGACCAATAACATGTTTTCCACAAATAAGTGCAAGTCGTTTAATTTCCTACCTTAGTGTGACTTTTGGCATTGGGTGGAGGCAAGTCGTTTTTCATAGTCAGGGCTGTAGCAGCTTGTTGCAAGTCTGACGCAGGCCACAAGGTGGTCATCAGTCATAGTAGATCTGTACTTTGACTTTATTATCTTCATGTGAGAAAATACAGACTCACAGAGGTAGGTTGATCCACAAAGGGCTGATATGTTGAGAGCACATCTTCTTATGTTGGGATACCTCTCCTCTACAGCAGCTCCCAGAACTCTTCCTTCATCTCAGTGGTTGCCCTGGATTTCAGCTGAATGTCATTTTGAAAGGTGAAAGATTTTCAGTTTCTGCTATAGTTGTGTCCACCTGAAAAAGTGGTCCCATTTTAGAGGCAATGACTTCCACATTTATGTCTGTGCCAAACAGTAAGCACATATAAGTGGCAATAGGCTCAAGTGATGCAAAGTCAGTGAAACGACTGTCAAACTCAGATAAGATGCTCTGGACTTGCTCCACGTAACGTGCACTGTCAAGCTGTGCTGTATCCTTGCCCTGACAATCAAGTTCTGAATGCATGTGTTAAAAGAAGTGCAGGTCCTTACGTTGCAGCTTTCTTGTAAGCAGTTGATTACATGTTTGCATTTTCCTCTCAGCTCTACATTCAATTCATTAAGCATGTAAGTTAGGTCAGTGAGAAAAGCTAAATCCAGGATGCACTGTGTGTCCTCTAGCTGTGCATATTCTGCATGTTTGGAGACCTTGAGAAACTCCTTGATTTCAGGCAACAACTCACTCAATCTCTCTGAACATTTCCCTCGGCTCAGCCACCGCACATCCATGTGCAGCAGCAGGTCTGTGTGCTCCACTTCAGTCTCTTCTAAGTGAGCGTGAAATAGCCTCCGCTTGAAGCTTCTTGCGCGAATAGAACACACAATCTTCATCGTAACATCCATCACCTCTTTCATGTTTAACATCGTCCCGCACAAAGCTTGCTGATGAATTACGCAGTGATAACTAAGAAAGTCCGGGAAAGAATTATCTTGTTTGCACAATGCAACGAACCCACTAATGCATCCTACCATAGCGGGTGCCCATCGGTAGTAATGGAGACAAGTTTACAAAAGGGCATTTGGAATTTGTTAGCAAACTCCATGACAGCTTGAAAAATATCTTCACCCCATGTATGTCCTTTCAGTGGCAAAATGGTGAGTAGTTCCTCCTTTGTACTCATGTTGTCAAATACCATTTTGATGAAAATGCATAACTGTGCCACATCTACCATATCTGTGGACTCGTCAAACTGGAGGGAATAACACTCGCAGTTGTCAATATCCTCCTTCAGTTGATCCTCGAGGTTCTCCGCTATTCCCTCACATCTTCTTGTCACCGTCTTTCTGGACAACTGAATGTCATTGATGGCAGCCATAAGTTCAGTCTCATTCTTAAAATCTCCTCACAGCGAGTCTGCAGCCTCAATAAATGCTTCCATGATCATCTCCCCATCTTTTAATGACTTTTCATGCTTAGCAAGAACGCGACTCACACGATAAGATGCTATGGTTGCCGCCTTCCCTTTGGTCACAGGCCTTGTGAAAATGAACTGCTGCGCTGCCACTTCTTCCTTATTCAGTCTGCTGGAAAATTTCTTTCCTGGGTTTTGTGTGTGGTTTTAAAATGTCGTTCTATGTTACCTTTCTTTGGGAAAGTTAGCTAGCTAGCTACCTGCCTGGGATCACCGTGACATCGACCTGGAGTTGGCGGGCGGCATCTGACCGTGCTAACTAGGCATAAGTCAATAAGTGGGCAGGGACTGGTCATATTTTATGTAAATCACTTTACTTTTCAGACATTGCTGTGAATGGAAGACTGTCGATTATAGGCATTGATTTGTGTGGCAGAATTTTAGTAGATGTATAATCATATTTTTTATATATATATATATATATATATATATATATATATATATATATATATATATATATATATATATATAAATAAAAATCTCCCTATCGATTGGAAAGCACTCCGCGATCGACCAGTAGATCGTGATCGACTGGTTGGGCACCCCTGCCCTAGACCCACTTCAATTTGCTTACTGCCCCAATAGATCTACAGACGATGCAATCGCCATAGACATTTCAGAGATGCTCAGCGTCTTGCCATAGAGCCAGATGGCCCATGGAGTGAGGGGAGTGCTGCTACCATCTACCATGCTCTTCTATTGAAGTAACTAAGGGCGTCAGGTTAAAAGTGTTTTGCTGTTCACAGGCCTCAGTGGCCTTTTATCTACGTAGCATGTTGCACTTGTTTCCTGTCTGGAGGGTTATATGTTTACCCAAGGTGTGAAAACAGTTCAGAAGGTGAAAGAGGAGGAGGGGATTGGACCGTGACTGCATATGATCAGGCTGAGATATACATGTATAGGGAAGTTATGTAAGATCTTCTTCGCAATAGAGCAGTAAAGATTGTTGTGTCATTGGTGTAATTTTTTGTGCGCGTGTGTGAGTTTCTGCGTGTCTACATACTGTACATGCATGCGTGTTTGTGTATCTACTTGCTTGTGTGCCTGCGTGTGTGTTTCTCCGATTGACACTTAAGCACACACAGAGCACCAGGTGGCCTCCTCAGGCTTATGAAACAGTCCCCCCTCAGCCCAGCTCCAACCCCCTTCACACCAGCCTGCCCTTTCACTGGATGCAAATGGATTTCCACTCCGTGGGCTACTGACCTTTAGAGTAATATTCACGAGAGAGAGAGAGAGAGAGAGAGAGAGAGAGAGAGAGAGAGAGAGAGAGAGAGAGAGAGAGAGAGAGAGAGAGAGAGAGAGAGAGAGAGAGAGAGAGAGAGAGAGAGAGAGAGAGAGAGAGAGAGAGAGAGAGAGAGAGAGAGAGAGAGAGAGAGAGAGAGAGAGAGAGAGAGAGAGAGAGAGAGAGAGAGAGAGAGAGAGAGAGAGAGAGAGAGAGAGAGAGAGAGAGAGAGAGAGAGAGAGACCAGGCTGTACTTTAACACTGTGTTTCTCTGTCTGAGTAACCTCTATATAGAACAGACCAACCCGCTGGGCCTCACCTGAGGTAACAGTTAAGACAGGGAAGAAATGCATCCATTAGACAGGTGGGAGAGGAGAGGATAGGGAGATGAGGAGAAGAGAGGGGAAGGGAAGGGAGATGAGGAGAGGAGAGGGGAAGGGAAAGAGGAGAGTAGAGGGGAAGGGTGAGGAGGAGAGAAGAGGAGAGGGGAAGGGAGAGGAGGAGAGGAGAGAAGAAGAGAGGGGAAAGGAGAGGAGGCGATGAGATGAGAGGGGAAGGGAGAGGAGGAGAGGAGAGCGGAAGGAAGAAAAGGAGAGGGGAAGGGAGAGGTGTATAAAGCCAAATTTAAGGTTTTAGCTTCACTGTCCAAATAAGGACATAGGGGAGTGTATATCCAAGCACAGGTATCAGCAACATGACTTTAGAGAGTCAGTTAAGTGAACAACTAATTGAGGCAAAGGCAAGCACAGGTAAATATCAGGTGCACTATAAGCTAACACAAAGCCTGTGGTATTGTCATTGACACCTGTGCAGTACATTTCCATAACATGTCATGTGTAGCCAAGTTAGAGAGCCTGTTCTGTTAGAGAACCAGTGGGTGCATCCCAATGGCACCCTATTCCCTATATAGTGCACTACTTTTGACTGAAGTCCTATGGGCCCTGGTCAAAGGTTGTGCACTATAAAGGGAATATGGTGCCATTGGGGACAAAGACATTGTATAGCTGAATGAGTGGAGGCAAAGATCCCATATTGAGCCCATAATGGCCCACTATACTGTATACTTGTATCACCAGGAGATAATGGCCCATAGGAGAGGCTGCATATACAGTAGCTCATCTACAGGGTGGGCCTTAATGGAGCTCATCCCAGCCATCATTATGCTAAGTGAATTATCTCAGACAAGTTCCAGTCTGTAGCCTCATCACTAATGCCACAGAGACAGACGAGAAAACCAGGCACGTGTCTGTTCTTTCTAATGACACAGAACACTGAGCGTATGTGTGTGTTGGCGGGGGGGGGGGGGGGGGGGGAGTAGGTACAACAAGTTACAATTGCGAAATTTGGTAGTGCATTAGCAGTTTTCCGCTTGTTATGTCAGTCACATATCAGCTAACATTGTTTAGATAGCTAGCTAGACTACCTCACCTAGCTAACTAAACTTTGTAATAATCATCACCAAATTACAGACCGGGCAGGCCCTGAACTCCAGGGGGCCCCCATTGATTTTGTTAGTCCCTCTCACTCAGATATCATATGAACATGGCATAAGTCATGGCAAAATGAGTAGAACTGCAAAATGTTCCCTCCACCTCATGGCCAGATATTAAGTTTGAAACTGCTACATTTCCTCTCCGCACCATGGCAAAATGAGTAGAATTGAATTAAATTAGTTTTAAAACTGCAACATCTCCTCTACACTCCATGGCAAAATGAGTAGAATTGAATTAAATGAGTTTTAAAACTGCAACATCTCCTCTACACTCCATGGCAAAATGAGTAGAATTGAATTAAATGAGTTTTAAAACTGCAACATCTCCTCTACACTCCATGGCAAAATGAGTAGAATTGCAGAACATATTATTTGTGTGTGTGTGTGTGTGTGTGTGTGTGTGTGTGTGTGTGTGTGTGTGTGTGTGTGTGTGTGTGTGTGTGTGTGTGTGTGTGTGTGTGTGTGTGTGTGTGTGTGTGTGTGTGTGTGTGTGTGCAGATAATTGGGCCCATCCCCAGGAAAAAGGCTATTGGGCTTAGAGGATGGGTTTAGGGTTAGGTTTACAATCAGGGTAAAAGCTCAGACACACCGGGAGGATTGTCAAACATTTGCCTGCTGACTGTACTTAGCACTTCTGAACAGAGTGTCGACAGTCAGTCTCCTTTGTGTTCACACTGCAATGAACTTGGAAATGGTCAGCCTTGTTAAAATACTCCAAACCAGAAGGTGGCAATAGCATTGTTTGACAATGCATATCCGTGCATATTGCTTATTGTCTAGATTCCAAGCTATCTGTGCTAATGTTGCTATTTTGTAGAAAGCTCTTGTTGATACTTCACTCTTAGAAAAAATGGTTCCAAAAGGGTTCTTTGGCTGTCCCAATAAGATTACTATTTTTGGCTCCAGGTAGAACCCTTTTTGGTTCCAGTTAAAACCCGATTAGGTTCCATGTACATGGAACCAAATAAGATTCTTCAAAGGGTTTTCCTATGAGGACAGCTGAAGAACCCTCTTAGTCTCTTGGAAATATTCTCTTGAAAAAAATGAAGGGTTAGGGGTTTGGGGTTAAGGTTAGGGTTACAGTTAGGTTAATGCTTAGGTTAAGGGTTAGGTTTAGGGTTAGGGTTAGTGAAAGTAGGATTTTGAATGGGAATCAATTGTTTGGTCCCAACAAGGAGAGTAAAACCAATGTGTGTGTGTGTGTGTGTGCGTGTTTTCCAGCACAACTGCATGTGATGGGGAAACTTTGATTATCTGTGTGACGGACAACATCCAACGCGTGTGTAAGCATGACTTTAACAGTAGCAATAAGAAGATTTAAGGTGAGTGTGTGCTACAATGCACATGCATTTCTACAATATAGAATATATTTGTGTATGACAGTATCCAAGTTTATATAGGACTGAATAGACTATATAGTTTGTGGTTAATAAGAGCTACAGGATGTACTTACTGCTGGTCTCCCGTATAAGGTGGTTGAGTACATGTGTCTGTAGACATGAAGAGGTAGTCTAAAAGGTCATGTAAAGGTTGGCAGTTAGAGAGGACCTGTGGGGCTGCTCATCATCATCTGCACATGTATCACTCCAGTGTTAATCTGCTAAATTGTAATTACTTTGCTACTATGGCCTATTTATTGCCTTACCTCCTCATGCCATTTGCACACACTGTAAATAGACTTTCTTTTTTTCTGTTGTGTTATTGACTGTACGATTGTTTAATCCATGTGTAACTCTGTGTTGTTGTTTCTGTCGCACTGCTTTGCTTTATCTTGGCCAGGTCGCAGTTGTAAATGAGAACTTGTTCTCAACTAGCTTACCTGGTTAAATAAAGGTGAAATTAAAATAAATAAATAACCTGGTTTCCTGTCCTCCTCCTCTTCTTCTCCTCTTCCTGCTGTCTGGTCTGTTCGTTTTGGTCCAGTGGACGGCTGCCTGTGCATTATTCAGAGCACAGGGCTATTTTTAGAGGTGCTAAATTATGTACATACAGGGTCTGAAATGAGGTCTGCAACGAGCGTGGATCTGTTTGATAGCTTTGTGTGTGTGTGTGTGTGTGGGGGGGGGCGGGGGTTACAGTGTGTGTGTGTTATAGCAGTATCAGCGTGTGAGACTGTTAAGTACTGTATGTGTGTTTGACCTCCATTTATCTGCATTAGTTTATGCAGAGTGCATGTGAGTAGCTACAGTATACAGTAGTGTATAAGTGAGAGTCGACATGTATATAAAGTGTATGCACGCTTGCGTACGTGCTTACGTGCATGTATGAGTGAGCGTGAGTGTGTGTGTCAGTGGAAGCTCCTCAGAGGAGGAAGGGGAGGATCATACTCCTCAGTCAAATTTCATAAAAATAAAAATAGTTAAACATTAAAAAAGTTATCCTTTTTAGATAAAACAATTTCTAAATATATTTATATGTCACCAAATAATTTGTTAAAATACACTGTTTTGAAATGGAGGTCTACACTATCTTCAACAGCACTCTCTGAGCTAGCACCATGGTGTAGCCGGAGGACAGCTATCTTCAGTCCTCCTCTAGCTACATTGACTTCAATACAAAACCTAGGAGGCTGGTAGGCAACACCCCTTTCCATAGACATACATGGTAATTATGACCACTTCCAGGGGACGTACTCCAACCAATCAAAGCTTTTGCAGCATGAACTGACATGTTATCCATCCAATCATAGATGTAGGATCAGAGAACAAACCTAGTGTGTTGTATTGGGATTGTGCCACAGAGCATTATAGGGGTTCTATGTGTTAGAACCTCTTTCATTCTCTGGGGTACACGGAAAAGGTGCGAATTAAAAGTGAGGGTGGACCTCTGCCTGATATCAGTTTCATGAAGAAGGATGAAAAGGTGAGAGCGTTCAATACCACCTGGTATCAAAAGTATAGCTGTTTAACAGGGGTGCGTACTGGCGGCAGAGAAGTCATGCACAGGAGAGCGAAAACTGTGTTACAACGGCGTATTTTAATAATAAAATCACCGTAATCAGAATAAACAATACAATAGGTACAAAACCCGTTGCACACCAGCATAACGTGCACAAGCACTTACAATAAACAATTCCGGACAAGGACATGGGGGGGAAACAGAGGGTTAAATACATAACATGTAATGATGGAATTGAAACCAGGTGTGTGGGAAGACAAGACAAAACAAATGGAAAATGAAAGGTTGATCTGCGATGGCTAGAAGACCAGTGACGTCGACCACCGAATGCCGCCCGAACAAGGAGAGGGACCGACATTGGCGGAAGTCGTGACAGGAGCCTATCATTAAGCCGCCTGTAATTGCATGTTACCATGTTTTACATGCTGAACATCTTTTCTGGGATGTCGAAAACAATACAGAATTATTTGATAGCTTCCATCGCATCATCCATTAAACGTTAGATTAAAGAGAGAGGTTGACACAATACATTTTTTGGCGTGCGCGCAAGTAGGCTTTCCATTTTCCTCCGGTATTTATTTAGCAAAGATGATAACACATAATCACTCTGGACAGACAAGCAAAAACTCATGACATAAATGTTGCCGCAGCCTAGGCTACACCTAAACATTAGAAATCTGACATGCTGTATGGGATGAAGACGAGACTTTATTACCATCTGATCAACTGTAGGCTACTAAAAAGAGCAGCTGCATACAGCCTATGCGCCCTGTCCATCTGGTCAGGGTAAACTCATTTGTAGCGTTATGTAGTTATAGTCCATTTGTGTGTCAGGAGAAAATGTGAATGATCAAATGTGAGTAATTTTTTTTATAAGACCTACAGTTGCATATGCCTGCATGATGCAAAAATGCATAAAGCAAGCTCAGCCCTGTGAGTTCTATTGTCTATCAGTTGTTGTCTATGTGTCTGGGTAGAGGAAATCCCCTCATAATCTAAATATAATTTAGATCAACAAATATAAAGTAGCTGCAGTTTGACAGGGTTTTCATCCCCCCCCCAGGGCCAGGAGTTTTTTCCAGAGTTTTTCTAAAAACATGTGACTAGATTAGGAAAAACTGGTCCCATCATAGCCCATATAAAACCTTTTTACAACTGATTAATCACTGTCATACCTTATAGGGTCCAGAGTTTTCCTAGTTAAGTTGACATTTAAGGAAAAACTCCAGGCCCCAAGGGGTAAACATTTCCCCACCGCTCTGGGGCCTGTGGTGCCACCAGTCTGCTTGCAGTTGTCAGTTATTGTCAGGTATGTGTATGATCAGGGCTTTATTCAGGAACATTTCTTGGGCTACTTTGATGTGTCAAGTGTGCGAGATGAGCAGTCTGTGTTTGACTTTATGAATTTTGAGATGTCTGAGTTTAACTTCATAGAGAAACTCGTTGTCCAAACCTACGATGGCGCAGCTGTAATGGAATGTATCTGCTATTTGTCTTTACAGTCAAGTCCCCTCATGTTCCCTGATTAAGAGGTGACGACTACTTCACTCCACTACCATTGTCAACTTTCTCCTGACATGAACTGAAGCCACGACGTCTCATGTGCCCGCTCATCCACTGGCACATTGAATGTTTCCCTTCCAAGCACTGTGAGTACCCCTATCAATTTTCTCTCATGACTGTATGTAGAGTCAATCACATACACAATCACATTATTTGTAACGGCAGCCTTCCCTCTCTTCACTAGAAGAGGGGGTGAAACAGGGATCGGACCAACACGCAGCGTAGCCAGTGCTCAACATGTTTAATTAAACGAAAACAGTGAACACTTACAACGAACAAAATAACAAAATGTGGCAAACCGAAACAGTCCTATCTGGTGCAGAACACAAACACAGAGACAGGAAACAACCACCCACAATCCCCAACACAAAACAAGCCACCTATATATGATTCTCAATCAGGGACAACGATTGACAGCTGCCTCTGATTGAGAACCATATTAGGCTGGACACAGAAACAGACGAACTAGACACACAACATAGAATTCCCACCCAGCTCACGTCCTGACCAACACTAAACAAGCAAAACACATAAGAACTCTGGTCAGGACGTTACATTATTACACATCAAAGATTTTACTCCTTGCTTAGACTAACTCATTCTAAGCTCTTTTGTCTAACTGTGTAGTGTCTTGTGTTATTGATTTTTGTCTTCCCAGTAAAATCCTGTCCAAGCCTCTGAACACCTCAACTCATGCCACATACCCTCATTCAATCACTGCTGTGATCCCTTTCCAACACTGTGTAAGTAGCCCTCTCATTCCCCTTCCCCATAATATTGTACTATAAATGTCTTTATTAAATGCTTTAGGTTAAAATAATTAGTCTTTGATGATTTTTGAGTTCCGCAACTATACCGTGGGTCTCCCATCCTTCTCAATTTTTCAAGTCACCAGCCTCCACTGGTGTGTGTGTGTGTGTGTGTGTGTGTGTGTGTGTGTGTGTGTGTGTGTGTGTGTGTGTGTGAAAAAATACTATACTGTAGTATTACTATATTTATCTACTGAAGTATTTACTGTAGTGTTTTTGCGGACATGACTGTAGTATACTGTAATATTTACTGTAGAGTTTTTGCGGACATAACTGTGGTATAGTTTTAAAAATCATGATATATTTTACTACAATGTTTTTTTAGCGCATAACACTGTAGTATATTGAGGGATACGACAGTGTGGAGTACAGTATTCTACAGTATACTACAAAATTCTATATTAAGCACTACACGATCGATTGATACTACAGTGTGGATATACTAACTAGAGCATTCTATAGCATGGATGGACAACTCCAGTCCTCGGGGGCCTGATTCGTGTCACCCTTTTGCCCCAGCCCCAGCTAACACACCTGACTCCAATAGTAAACTAACCATGATCTTCAGTTAGTTTAATCAGCTGTGTTTGCTAGGGATGGGGGAAACGGTGTGACGCCACTCCGTCCTCTGAGGACTGGAGTTACCCATCCCTGTTGTATAGTAAGGACCACATGATCGAGTGATAGTACAGTATGTAGTATAGTATTTTAAAGTATACTACTAAATGATATAGTAAGTTCTACACATGATAGTGGAATACTACAGTTTGGAGTATAGTATTCACAGTATACTACAGCTTACTACAGAAGTCTATAGAATGCTATAGTAAGTGCTATGGTATTCTATAGTAAACTGTAGTATTTTTTTCATGTGGGGAGTGTGTGTTTGTGTGTCTGGCAGCCTGCCATGGCTTCCTGTAATACCACAGATCAATTATTCCCAGTTGTTCCATTAATAATCCAACCAGTCTATCCCAGTGGGAGAAGAAGCTGGGAACAGTAAACCATTGCACCCCTCTCTCCATCCATCCATCCATCTCTATCTCTCCGCTCCTCTAGCCTCTATTTCTCTCCCTCTCTGCAGTAAGTGCTCTTCTGATTATGAGTTCCTTCCACCTACGTGTCAGTCAGGTCAGACAGATAGGTTGCACACATAGGCCTACAGAGCTGAGGTACAGTTGAAGTCGGAAGTTCAGATACACTTAGGTTGGAGTCATTAAAACTCGTTTTTCAACCACTCCACAAATTTCTTGTTAACAAAATATAGTTTTGGCAAGTCGGTTAGGACATCTACTTTGTGCATGACACAAGTAATTTTTCCAACAATTGTTTACAGACAGATTATTTCACTTATAATTCACTGTATCACAATTCCAGTGGGTCAGAAGTTTACATACACTACGTTGACTGTGCCTTTAAACAGCTTGGAAATTTCCAGAAAATTATGTCATGGCTTTAGAAGCTTCTTATAGGCTAATTGACATCATTTGAGTCAATTAGAGGTGTACCTGTGGATTTATTTCAAGACCTACCTTCAAACTCAGTGCCTCTTTGCATGACATCATGGGAAAATCAAAAGAAATCAGTCAAGACCTCAGAAAAACAATTGTAGACCTCCACAAGTCTGATTCATCCTTGGGAGCAATTTCCAAATGCCTGAAGGTACAACGTTCATCTGTACAAACAATAGTACGCAAGTATAAATGCCATGGGACCACGCAGCCGTCATACCGCTCAGGAAGGAGACGCGTTCTGTCTCCTAGAGATGAATGTACTTTGGTGCGAAAAGTGCAAAGCAATCCCAGAACAACAGCAAAGGACCTTGTGAAGATGCTGGAGGAAACAGGTACAAAAGTATCTATATCCACAGTTAAACGAGTCCTATATCAACATAACCTGAAAGGCCGCTCAGCAAGGAAGAAGCCACTGCTCCAAAACCACCATAAAAAAGCCAGACTACGGCTTGCAACTGCATATGGGGACAAAGATCGTACTTTTTTGAGAAATGTCCTCTGGTCTGATGAAACAAAAATAGAACAAAAATTGACCATCGTTATTGTAACGGTGTTCCTCCTCCTCTTCATACGAAGAGGAGGAGTAGTGATTCGACCAAGGCGCAGCGTTGTGATATGACATGATATTTATTTAAACAAGACGAAAACAAACTATACTTGACTAACTAACAAAACAATAAACGATGTAGACTGACCTGAACGTAAGAACTTACATGTAACACGAAGAACGCACGAACCGGGAAAACAGACTACACAAAAACCGAACGAACAAACATACCGAAACAGTCCCGTGTGGCGCAACATACACAGACACGGAAGACAACCACCCACAACAAACAGTGTGAAAACACCTACCTTAATATGACTCTCAATCAGAGGAAATGACAACCACCTGCCTCTAATTGAGAGCCATATCAGGTCACCCTTAAAACCAACATAGAAACAGAAAACATAGACTGCCCACCCAAACTCACGTCCTGACCAACTAACACATACAAAACTAACAGAAAACAGGTCAGGAACGTGACATAACCCCCCCCTCAAGGTGCGAACACCGGGCGCACCAGCACAAAGTCTAGGGGAGGGTCTGGGTGGGCATCTGACCACGGTGGTGGCTCAGGCTCTGGGCGAGGTCCCCACCCCACCATAGTCAATCCCAGCTTACGTCTCCCCCTTAGAATGACCACCCTCATCTTACACCCACTTAATTTTAATGGTAACCTTAATATAAGGGGCAGCACCGGGACAAGGGGCAGCACCGGGACAGAGATATAGCACAGGACAGAGAGGTAGGTCAGAATAGAGAGGTAGCTCAGGATAGAGGGGCAACTCCGGACTGAAGGGCAGCTCCGGACAGAGAGACAGCTCTGGACTGAGGGGCAGTTCTGGATAAATGGCCGCTCTGGGCTGAGGGGCAGCTCATGACTGGCTGACGGCTCTGGACGCTCATGGCTGGCTGACGGCTCTGGACGCTCATGGCTGGCTGACGGCTCTGGACGCTCATGGCTGGCTGACGGCTCTGGACGCTCATGGCTGGCTGACGGCTCTGGACGCTCATGGCTGGCTGACGGCTCTGGACGCTCATGGCTGGCTGACGGCTCTGGACGCTCATGGCTGGCTGACGGTTCTGGACGCTCATGGCTGGCTGACGGCTCTGGACGCTCATGGCTCGCTGACTGCTCTGGCAGATCCTGTCTGGTTGGCGGCTCTGGCAGATCCTGTCTGGTTGGCGGCTCTGGCAGATCCTGTCTGGTTGGCGGCTCTGGCAGATCCTGTCTGGTTGGCGGCTCTGGCAGATCCTGTCTGGTTGGCGGCTCTGGCAGATCCTGTCTGGTTGGCGGCTCTGGCAGATCCTGTCTGGTTGGCGGCTCTGGTAGATCCTGACTGACGAATGGCTCTAGCGGCTCCTGACTGACTAACGGCTCTGACGGCTCGGGACAGACGGGCGGCTCTAATGGCTCGGGACAGACGGATGGCTCAGACGGCGCTGGGGAGACGGATGGCTCAGACGGCGCTGAGGAGACGGATGGCTCAGATGGCGCTGAGGAGACGGATGGCTCAGATGGCGCTGCGGAGACGGATGGCTCAGATGGCGCTGCGGAGACGGATGGCTCTGGCTGATCCTGTCTGGCGGAAGGCTTTGGCTGCTCCTGTCTGGCGGAAGGCTCTAGCGGCTCCTGTCTGGCGGAAGGCTCTAGCGGCTCCTGTCTGGCGGAAGGCTCTGTAGGCTCATGGCAGACGGGCGGCTTTGCAGGCTCATGGCAGACGGGCGGCTTTGAAGGCTCAATACAGACGGGCAGTTCATGCGGCGCTTGGCAGACGGACAGTTCAGGCGCCGTTGGGCAGACGGCAGACTCTGGCCGGCTGAGACGCACTGTAGGCCTGGTACGTGGTGCCGGAACTGGAGGCACCGGACTGGAGACACGCACTTCAAGCCTAGTGCGGGGAGCAGGGACAGGGCACACTGACCTCTCGAAGCGCACTATAGGCCTGGTGCGTGGTACCGGCACTGGTGGCACCGGGCTGAGTGCACGCACATCAGGACGAGTACGGGGAGAAGGAACAGTGCGTACAGGGCTCTGGAGACGCACAGGAGGCTTAGTGCGTGGTGCCGGAACTGGAGGCACTGGGCTGGAGACACGCACCATAGGGAGAGTGCGTGGAGGAGGAACAGGGCTCTGAAAACGCACTGGAAGCCTGGTGCGTGGTGTAGGCACTGGTGGTACTGGGCTGGGGCGGGGAGGTAGTGCCGGAAATACCGGACCGTGCAAGCGTACTGGCTCCCTTGAGCATTGAGCCTGCCCAACCTTACCTGGTTGAATGCTCCCCGTCGCCCGACCAGTGCGGGGAGGTGGAATAACCCGCACCGGGCTATGTAGGCGAACCGGGGACACCATGCGTAAGGCTGGTGCCATGTAAGCCGGCCCGAGGAGACGTACTGGTGGCCAGATATGTAGGGCCGGCTTCATGACATCCGGCTCAACGCTCAATCTAGCCCTACCAGTGCGGGGAGGTGGAATAACCCGCACCGGGCTATGCACACGTACAGGAGACACCGTGCGCTCTACTGCGTAACCCGGTGTTCGCCCGTACTCCCGCTCTCCACGGTTAGCCTGTGAAGTGGGCGCAGGTCTCCTACCTGCCCTTGGCCCACTACCTCTTAGCCCCCCCCAAGAAATTTTTGGGTAGTACTCACGGGCTTTTCGGGCTTCCGTGCTAGACGCGTCCCCTCATAACGCCGGTTTTGGGCTTGATTCTCCGGCCTCCAGCCTTGCTTCCTTGCTGCCTCCTCATATCGCCGCCTCTCAGCTTTAGCTGCCTCCAGCTCCTCTTTGGGGCGGCGATATTCTCCTGGCTGCGCCCAGGGTCCTTTGCCTTCTAGGTCTTCCTCCCATGTCCATTTCTCCAAATAATTCAGCCTCTCCTGTTGTTGCTGCTTGGTCCTGGATTGGTGGGTGGTTCTGTAACGGTGTTCCTCCTCCTCTTCATACGAAGAGGAGGAGTAGTGATTCGACCAAGGCGCAGCGTTGTGATATGACATGATATTTATTTAAACAAGACGAAAACAAACTATACTTGACTAACTAACAAAACAATAAACGATGTAGACTGACCTGAACGTAAGAACTTACATGTAACACGAAGAACGCACGAACCGGGAAAACAGACTACACAAAAACCGAACGAACAAACATACCGAAACAGTCCCGTGTGGCGCAACATACACAGACACGGAAGACAACCACCCACAACAAACAGTGTGAAAACACCTACCTTAATATGACTCTCAATCAGAGGAAATGACAACCACCTGCCTCTAATTGAGAGCCATATCAGGTCACCCTTAAAACCAACATAGAAACAGAAAACATAGACTGCCCACCCAAACTCACGTCCTGACCAACTAACACATACAAAACTAACAGAAAACAGGTCAGGAACGTGACAGTTATGTTTGGAGGAAAAAGGGGGAGGGGTGCTTTGCTGCAGGAGGGGCTGGTGCACTTCACAAAATAGATGGCATCATGAGGGAGGAAAATTATGTGGATATATTGAAGCAATAGCTCAAGACATCAGTGAGGAAGTTAAAGCTTGGTAGCAAATGGGTCTTCCAAATGGACAATGACCCCAAGCATACTTCCAAAGTTGTGGCAAAATGGCTTAAGGACAACAAACCCAACTTATTGTGGGAAGCTACCCAAAACGTTTGACCCAAGTTAAACAATTTAAAAGCAATGCTACTAAATTCTAATTGAGTGGATGTAAACTTCTGACCCACTGGGAATTTGATGAAAGAAATAATAGCTGAAATAAATAATTCTCTCTACTTGTTACGCCCTGACCTTAGAGAGACATTTTATTTCTCTATTTGGTGAGGTCAGGGTGTGATGTGGGGTGGGCATTCTATGTTTTGTATTTCTTTGTGTTGGGCCGAGTGTGGTTCCCAATCAGAGGCAGCTGTCTATCGTTGTCTCTGATTGGGAATCATACTTAGGTAGCCTTTTTTCCCACCTATGTTGTGGGATCTTGTTTTTGTACAGCTCTTGTAGCCTATGGAACGGTACGTTCGTTTTGGTTTCACTTTGTTATTTTGTTGCTGGTTCTCATTTAAATAAATATGATGACCACAAATTACGCTGCGCCTTGGTCTCCTTCAAACAATCCACGTTACACTACTATTATTCTGACATTTCACATTCTTAAAATAAAGTGGTGATCCTAACTGACCTAAAACAGGGAATTTTTTACTAGGATTAAATGTCAGGAATTGTGAAAAACTGAGTTTAAATGTACTTGGCTAAGGTGTATGTAAACTTCTGACTTCAACTGTATGTGCCTGCTGACCTGTGTTCAAATAATATTTGAAATAATTTAAAATAGTTTAGCTGTGCTTTATTGAGCTTGCCTGTTGCAATGGAACCATTAGGAAAGTCCCAAACCCTGCCCATCTGCTACTCCAGTCAAGCAAAAACAAACGCTCAAAGTATTTCAATATTTAAAATAGTATTTGAACCTGGACCTTTGTTTTTGTTTTTCTGTTTCCCACAAGTATCTCATGAGCATAATGTGAAGGAGGTTGCTTTATGGCATAGACATCCATTGATCCATTAAATTAATTAAGAGATGCAGTGGTGTATATTATCGCTGACCTTTAATAGTGAGCATTAAAAATGGATTCTTCTCGGGAGTGGACATTCTACTTCACAGACATGATACAGACACTGGACTGGTAAATGCACAGGAAAAAGGAAAACATGCCTGTACAGTATGTCTGGCAACAAACTACTTTCAATGTCTAAAACAGTTAGCACTTAGAGTGAAAGCAGGGGAGGGCAGTGTAAAGAGAGCAAGAAAGAGTAGACTCAACTCTCACACCGCAGGTAGCTCATCTTGAAACAGAAATCGATCAAGAGATATGGAGTGCTGAGTGCTCGCCTGTGTGGCTATGTGTATTATGAATAAAGCATAAGACATAATACCGTCTGTCTTTCAAAATGAGCTTTTCATCATTGTCTGGGTAGAAAATAGAGAAACCCATCCTCCATTGCCAGGTGCTTTTCTACCCCTACTCCCCTGACGATGACGGATTACAATACAGTACCAAGCTAGTTTTATCCCTGAGAGAAGATTAGCATTAGCATATATTAGCATCCATTCTTATTAAGCCAGGGAGAGGATTAGCTTAGCATTAGTATTAGCACTTCCATTCTCAACACTTTCTGATCTAAGGCCACTTCTTTTCTTCATCTATTCTTAGTCAAAGAGATTAATTGATTACATGTATTTTGCTCATTATCTAGCTGCTCGCCCACGTGTGTGATGCTTTAACAAGCTCGTCAGCAAGGGCATGGCCCAGACCTCGTTAAGGTTCGTTAAGGAGAGCCTTAATTGCTGAGACTCACCATCACACTGCGTGTGTGCAGGGAGTCTTCAAAGCACTGCTGTGCTGACTCACGCTGTCTCTCTTTGGACTGGACCCCCACACATTACACAGTAGCTCTATTGTCTCTAAGTCATACACAAAACACAACATTACACATATAAACATGTACATCTACGCATACACACTCTCACAGACACACACATACTCGTATTATAGTCGCACACATGGCCGTCATAGCCTATAATTTCCTCTCTGCCTGTACACTCAGTCTCCTCTCTTTCTTTTTTCCTCCATGCTCATACTATCCTCTATCTCTTCACTGCTCCACTCACTGGAAAGCAGGAGGGGGCTGGTGACAGCGTGATAATGACCGTAGTCGATAGATAGGATGAGTGCAGACATTACTTTCGCTCCATGTATATGTGGGCTTTATGTGTGAATTAAAAACAAAACAAGGGTTTTTTACTCAAGTCTCCAATGAATTAGCACTAAAAGGAATGCAAATTGGCAAAACATAAAATAAAAAAATGGATAAACACTTCTGAAAGTGTGTGAGCGTGTGGGCATTAAGGCCCCAGTAAACTCGGGGAAGGCACAGGGGAGCAGGGGTGTTGAATTAAGACTTCAGAAGCGTCACATTCCTCATTAAACACACAGCAAGGAGACGTCCGGGGCCTGAGCGGACCACACACACACTTAGGCTTTAGTTTATCCACTAGTCATTTCAGTGACAGTTAGTAGCAGAAAAGTGCTACAGACCCATATCACAGAGCCAGATGTACTTTGATGTTTTCAAGGGTCACTGATGGGCAAATCTTATCTCTTGGATGTAATTCTGAGCTATTGAACTATATATTGTATATTTTCATCCTCTCGCCTTCAGTTTCAATGAGCACGTCTTGCCCTCCTCCACCCCTCTCTGTTACAAAGATGTGTTTATCAGACCTGGTTTGAAATACTATTTGCAATGATTTCAAATACTTTATCTGAGCTTGCCTGGTTTTTTAACCAATAGAATAGTCCCAAAGATAGAAAACCCAGCCAATCTGGCATTCCTCGCAGGCTAGATTAAATGCTGAAAGTATTTTAAAGATTTCAAATAGTATTTGAACCCAGGTTGGGTGTTTAAGAAGCCCAGCGCAGAGTCACAAACCTAACGATTGGACCTGATACATTTTCTGCTCTGTCAACATTCATTAGACAGCAGCTGCTTCTCCCCTTAGCTGTGTGACAACAGGAGGAGACTGACCGGAGACTGAACCTCATAAAGACAGATCTAAGACCAGGGTAAACATGACTGTAAGACACAGAGACACACATGGAGGGAGGAAGGGAAGGGGAGAAGGAGGACAAAAGAGAGAAAGAAAGAGAGAGAATGGAACAATGAGAGTGAAATTTGTGTTTGAGAGAGAGAGAGAGAGAGAGAGACAGGGGGAGAAAGAGAGGACATAAAATAAGAGAGAGAAGAGATCTGAAAGAGATAGAGTGAGAGAGAGAGAAAAAAAGAAAGAGAAAGCGAAGGAGAGAGAAACAGGATATAATTTGGAGAAGTTTAGCTCCAGGTGATAATTGTGGTAGCCGTTGCTGAGGGAGATATGTCTGCCCTGGAGCCATATGTCAGGCACTAGTGTTTACAACACTGACATTACAGTAACAAGGTAACAGATGAGCAGATGGGCATTTTGGGCAGAATTCTATCATTGCTAATGACTTATTTGACCATGAACTTGTATAATGCTAATATAAACTAGCTGGTTCGAGCCCTGAATGCTGATTGGCTGACAGCTGTGGTATATCAGACCGTATACCACGGGTATGACAAAACATTACTGCTCTAATTACTTTGGTAACCAGTTTGTAATGGCCTCAGGGGTTTGTGGTATATGGCCAATATACCACGGCTAAGGGCTGTGTACAGGCACTCCGCGTTGCGTTGTGCTTAAGAACAGCCCTTAGCCATGGTATATTGGCCATATACCACAACTCCTCGGGCCTTATTGCTTAATCAAACAGGTGCATTGCACCAACAAGCCAGATTATACAAATGCTGTATTTCTCCAATGATCTAAACCAGTGCAATAATTGGTAAAGCTTTACAACTTTATAACAGCTATTTAGCACATTATAATATTTGTCATGAGTAGTTTTAAATAGTTATGAGTAATTGCATCAGATGCTATAAAACTAGTTTGGATGTTATATGACTATTCATCCTGTTGTCCTCTAATGTCAACTTTTAATAACAACTGCTATTACACTGTATGCATGACAACTCTCCCTCAACGTCAGCAAGACAAAGGAGCTGATCGTCGACTACAGGAAACGGAGGGCCAAGCACGCCTCATCCACATCGTTGGGGCTGTGGTGGAGTGGGTCGAGAGCTTCAAGTTTCTTGGTGTCCACATTTCTAAGGAATTAGCATGTTCCACATACACCAATACAGTCATGAAAAAGGCATGACAACACCTTCTCGGGAAGCTGAAAATATGTGGCAGGGGCCCTCTTATCCTCAAAAAGTTCTACAGCTGCACCTTTGAGAGCATCTTGACTGGCTGCATCACCGCTAGGTATGGCAATTGCTTGGCATCCGACCGCAAGGCGCTACAGAGGGTAGTGCATACAGCCCAGTACATCACTGGGGCTCGAGCTCCCTGCCATCCAGGACCTCTATACTAGGCGGTGTCAGAGGAAGGCCCCAAAAATTGTCACAGACCAAGTCATAGACTGTTCTGGAACCAACAGGACCCTGGAACCAACAGGACACTGGAACCAACAGTCGGGAACCAACAGGACACTGGAACCGACAGGACCATATCTAGAACCAACAGGGCCCTGAACAGCTTCTACCCACAAGCCATAAGACTGCTAAATAGTTAACCAAATAGCTACCCGGACTATCTAGCGTTGACCCTTTTTGCACTAACTCTTTTGACTCATCACATACGCTGCTGATAGTGTTTATTATCTATCCTGTTGCCTTGTCACTATACCCCTACCTATATGTACATATCTACTTCAATTACCTCTTACCCCTGCACATCAACTCGGTAATGGTACCCTGTGTATATAGTCAAGTTATCATTACTCATTGTGTATTTATTCCTTGTGTTATTATTTTTCTATTTTTCTCTCTGCATTGTTGGGAAGGGTCCATAAGTAAGCATGTCCCCATTTGTCTACAGCTGTTATTTACAAAGCATGTGACAAATACATTTGATTTGAACTTATGTCGTATGTTATTACATAAGTGTTCACATACCAGATGTTATAACAGGGCGTTATATAATTTACCAAACTCAGTGTCACATTATTTTTTGGAATGATGGGTGTCATAACCATGTCATATGCCATTATAGAGTGTGCACAGACACCTTAAATAGCATTAGTTTGAGGTGTTATAAAACAGTTATGAATTTGATTAATGCCACAGGATGAGTTGAGAGTATCACAAAACCATTCAGGGGTTTCCAAGAAACATTGACATTTGTGAGCACAGATGTATTTAGGATTTTTTTAAATTACTACAATAAACTGGTCTGGGGCACAACAGGATTTGTGACAGCTGTGAAAAAAAGAAAGTTTTACAGGCTACAGTACAAATGCCATAAATGGGTAGTTAGTCAGGTAGCTAGCTATCTCACTAAGTAATTGTAACATGTAGCTCTCTGTGAACAGAGTTGGAGAGCCCTGCACTATACAGCCCAAACAAAGTGTTTTGTTTGACAGTAATTTGACAGTATTGCCACTTGCTAGCTAGCCATTCAGTCACCCGTAGGGCCCCGACATGAGCACGAGCAGCCCCAATGTACCCCGATCGATGCATAGCTTGCTAGCTAAGTAGGTAGAGCTAGTGCTAGCTACAGTAAGTTAGTTAGCTAGCTAGCTTGCTAGCTACAGGAGGAATCCTGAATTATAAAGCTGACTCTTGTGCCAGCGAATCATATAGCTGAAATTGGAAGAAGTGAGACTAAAATTCAACTATAGAGATAGATACAGGACTCATATTTTGTGTCTGTGCCATTTGTGACGGCATGGAAAATGTCTTTAAAGTCCCACCCATTTGACCACATTAAAATGGTGGGAGCCCTCAATGGCGCTGCCCATGCTAATATTGTCACACCCTGATCTGTTTCACCTGTCCTTGTTATTGTCTCCATCCCCTCCAGGTGTCGCTTGTTTTCCCCAGTGTATTTATCCCTGTGTTTCCTGTCTCTCTGTGCCAGTTCGTCTTGTATGTCCAAGTCAACCAGCGTTTTTTCCCATTCTCCTGCTTTTGCTATTTCTCCTTTTTGTAGTCCTCCTGGTTTTGACCCTTGCCTGTTTCTGGACTCTGTACCCGCCTGCCTGACCATTCTGCTTGCCTTTACCTCGATCCTGCCTGCCACTCTGTACCTCCTGGACTCTGATCTGGTTTTAACATTTTTCCTGTCCACAACCATTTTCCTGCCTACTCCTTTTTGGATTATTAAACATCTAAGACTCCAACCATCTGCCTCCTGTGTCTGCATCTGGGTCTCGCCTTGAGTTATGATAAATATGGCCTTTTGACCACTAGAGGCCTCTATCATTCTCTATGTATCCACCTCATTATCGGACACCTTTAAAACACAGGAGCCAAAAGAAGAAACCATGGATAGAACTTCCACCACGCTCGCACATTATCAAAATTCATATGCGCGCCCCTAGACATCCCTACATTAGCATGTTTCTGTTAGCTGATACATACTGACAAAATACACCATATGTGACCGACCGCCTTGATTCGGTCTTATGTAGCAACATTTGAAATTGTGTTTTTTTACATTGGATAAAAGCCACAGAGGTACACAATGGCATATCACACACTGCATTTGAGGAACAATGGGAAAGTAATTCTGCTTTGAAAGTTAAATAAACGTGTAACCTCACATTTGAGAAAATGGTCTTTGAATGTTCTGGTACCTACTGGAGAGCTGTACTTTGTCTACACCCATTCAGCATCGTTCACACCCTCTTAAACTTTAGCCCCCACCCAAACTCTGACCATTTTACTCGCCCTGGCAGAGCTGGTTATGCTGTTTTCCTGTTATCCAGAGCGTTGGTGACTGTAACTGTGCTGCTGACTTTTTTGCCGACGCTTACTGACACCGGCCATATTCAACAGGTGTTGAATGTTCGTAAATTCATCTGTTATTCTGCGCTCTGGCACACTCAGATGAGAGTGCTCTGCAATCAGAATAGATGGCCACACTGAATTCATGAACGGACCCGAAATGGTTACTTGCATAGTGGAGTCTATTGTTAAGACATGTAGCTAGCTAGCTAGCTAAATAATTAACCATAATCCCAACTCATGACATTACTACCCTGCATGAATCTGCGAGTAGCTACCAACCAGGTTCAATGTTAGCTAGCTAACATTAGGCTATAACTAGCCAAGCAAATGACTCTGAGATACGAATAATAAGATCATACACGTGACGTTAGCTAGTGAGCCAGCCAGCTAACGTTAGCTAGCTAACAGTACACTTTAACCTTTTCTCAATAGGGGGTGCTGTTTTCACATTGTAAAAATTTGTTCCCAAATTAAACTGCTTCGTACTCAATTCTTGCTCGTACAATATGCATATTATTATTACTATTGGATAGAAAACACTCTCTAGTTTCTAAAACCGTTTGAATTATATCTGTGAGTAAAACAGAACTCAAGTTGGAGCAAACTTCCTGTCAGGAAGTGAGAAATCTGAAATCAGGCAGTCTGTTCTAGGGTCAGTTTATTAATTTGCATGTATTCTATTGGTCGACATGCACTGCATACGCCTTCCCCTAGATGTCAGCAAGTAGTGAGAATTGGAATGGAGTTGCTAGGCAGATCTGAGGCCATATAAAGGGTCTTGGTACGTGGGGTACACTCTTTTCAACATTCGCCATGACGCAAGACAGACCTCAGGATGGCGTTCTGGAAAGCTCTCGTTATAGGCCTTAGATATATCCGGCTCTGATTTTATTCGATATAGGTGTTAAAAACGTCATAATGTAGTTATTTTAAACCGAGTTATATCATTTTATATCAGTATATTGCGATTTCCGGAATTTTCTTAGTGCTGCGTTATAGTGAGTTGGGCACGTCTTCGCCACATGGCTAATGTTTACTGCTAATTCCAAAGTTGAAGGCGACAATCTACAACCGAGCAACGATTCTTCTGGAGAAAGGACAACTTGCCCAAGATTCTGATGGAAGCTCATCAAAAAGTAAGAACTATTTATGATGTTAATTCGTTGTTCTGTTGAAAAATGTCAAACTACTATTCCGCCATTAATTTCGGTGCGGTCTCGCTTTAACGCACGCTGTATGTCGTAGTAACATTAATTTTAAAAATCTAACACAGCGATTGCATTAAGAACTAATGTATCTTTCATTTGCTGTCCAACCTGTATTTTTTAGTCAAGTTTATGATTAGTTACTGATTAGATTAGGTGCCTCTCCCAAGATTTCTCCCGACATTTTGTTGGCAGCTTGGCTACTATTCTCATTGTATAACCACGATTTGTGCCGCTAAATATGCACATTTTCGAACAAACTCTATATGTATTGTGTAATATGATGTTATAGGACTGTCATCTGAAGAAGTTTGAGAAGGTTAGTGAAAAAATTTATATCTTTTGCTGGTTTATTCGTTATCGCTATTGTTGGCTTGAATCAATGCTGTTGTGTGGTTGGCTATTGTAGTAAGCTAATATAATGCTATATTGTGTTTTCGCTGTAAAACACTTAAAGAATCTGAAATATTGGCTGGATTCACAAGATCTTTGTCTTTCATTTGCTGTACGCTGTGTATTTTTCATAAATGTTTTATGATGAGTATTTAGGTAATTCACGTTGCTCTCTGTAGTTATTCTAGTTGCTTTGGTGAGAGTTGTGATGGTGGCTGCAATGTAAAACTATGATTTATACCTGAAATATGCACATTTTTCTAACAAAACATATGCTATACAATAAATATGTTATCAGACTGTCATCTGATGAAGTTGTTTCTTGGTTAGTGACTATTTATATCTTTATTTGGTCGAAATTGTGATAGCTACCTATGCAGGAAAAAAATGGTGGGAAAAGAAAGTTGTGTCTTTTGCTATCGTGGTTAGCTAATAGAAATACATATTGTGTCTTCCCTGTAAAACATTTAAAAAATCAGAAATGATGGCTGGATTCACAAGATGTGTATCTTTCATCTGGTGTCTTGGACTTGTGATTTAATGATATTTAGATGCTAGTATTTACTTGTGGCGCTATGCTAGGCTATGCTAGTCAGCTTTTTTACTGATGAGGGTGCTCCCAGATCCGGGATGGTGACTCGTGAGAAGTTAACTTGAAATGAAACCACTTTCTGTCAAAATTAGAAACGTGTAATATCTGAAAATGTAGCTAGTTAGACTATCTTACCCGTATACTGTACATCATGGATGGGCATGTGTCCTGTCACGGATGCCATGGTTGCCCTCAGTTTGAAGATGTAATCCGGAAGCAAGTCTTTTCTCCATCTCCTTAGCTATCATACTCGAATTCCACTGATTTCAAAACTCGGTCCTCCAGAAAGTGGAGAGCAACACTTATGCAGTTTTACAAAAAAAGCTGTGTTAGACAGGATTACCTAGACATATTGACAAGCTCAAATAGACAGAAGCGAGCTACATGGCAGACCAATCCAAACTCATCTCTCAGCATGTCCAGCCCACTCATTATCTCAGCCAATCATGGCTAGCGGGAAGGTTGCTGGCTTTTTCTATGGCTAAACCAACTAAGTTCGTAATTTAACAATGTTATTAGTATTTACAAATGGCATACAAGTTTGTTATTAAGGTACATGAACGTTCACATGTTCGACAAGGCTCTACTGTGAAATAGTGACCCGCGACATACGCCTAGTTTCCTGAAATGAGTCACATATCACTGGCCTCCTAATGTGCCTGGACCAGACTAAACTGTTGAGAAAAGACCCATAGCTGACCCAAATGGTTGCCCAATCAGGAAGGCTAGATGAAGTTCTTTATAAATGAAAAGCATTCAAACGGAACACTTTTTTTTACAGCTATTCAAATTGGCTATTCTTTGCAGTTTACAGCCTAGACTAGAGTTTTGTACTCACTTAAAAAATATTTTACATTGTGTTGTTATAGACTAGGTAGGATAAATGTATTGTCCCTAAAAAACTGAATCAATAAGGTAGCTTTTCGAGCTACATGTCTGGGGACTGGGAGCGCAGCCACTGGAGCACACATAGTGTAGGCTACCTATGATTTTGTTTTCTGGTAACTAGCCATTCATGCTTTTTTTCCTTTGCTGTGTAAATTTACTGGATATATTCACTGTAGTATTAAAGCCTTACATTGAGCTTATGAATTATGGGCTAATATGCATTCGCTTCTAACTTAGGCTACAGGCTACATCTTCAGCCTGTTTGTCTTCATTGCACTGTTGCGCAATTACGCACCATGGCCTCTCTGCTGCCTCGGTCATTCCTCTTAACACTTGTGGAGTCCAAGGAAAAGCCAGACTACAAAAGCTTGTCGGACACTTCTTTCGACTTATTTTTGTTACTAATAGCCTATTGGAGGAGAGATGTACACTTGCTCTTGCTTGCTGAATGTAAAATAGGCTTAAGCATTAAGAATGTGCGAGGAGTTGGAAAGGAGAAGCCCATATTTTCCCATAGTAGGAATTCTCTAAGCTTTTAGATCGCAATATCTACTAACATATGGAACAAAAAGATGGTCATTAACTGTGATGGGGGCATGTGAGCTTATTAGTTTAATTTAGCCATTTGATTTGGAATTTTAGGACCACTGTAGGTATAAAAAAATATATATAACCAAAATATTTGATGAAACACGATTTTGCCCTTTACTGCTTTTGTCCATAGAAACACATTGAATAACACATTTATAGATGGCAAAACAGACAGTCAAAAAATGTATAATAAAGAATAACGTTTTTAAGTCTCGGTCCTGTATCTGAGAGATATAAGAACACAGGAAAAAAAATGGACCCATGTTTGATCATGTTATTCGTGGAACATTTTACCCTCTATGCATTTTTTGCCACTTTTACATCCCGGTACTGGACTACCTTCAGTGGACTCCCCTGAAGCTTGTGTGCATCGTAAAGCAGAACAACCAATATTGGTGACATACTAGTTTGTAGCTGCAATAGTTCTGTCTGGACAGTTGGTTTTGTGAGAAGACCTTTTCGAAATGAGGACGTCAGTGACAGAGAGTTCAGACGACTGCCGTAAAGCTTGTGGATGTTGTAGAGACAAACAACCGATTTGTGAGAGTCTCATCTTTCGATGGGGGTGACTTAATAGTCTGTAGCTCAAATGCTACAAACTAATAAGCTCACATGCCACCACCACTTCCATTAATTGTTAGCTTGTGGTGGCTAAAGTTAGCTGAAATTTGTAGTGGCTGTTTAAAGAGAACTGAACCATAGATTACAGTTTCTCCCAAAGACTATTTTCAGTGTGAGGAACCATCTAACATTAAGTTGTAAAAAGTGAACTACTCCTTTACTGTGGATCCAAGTTCAGTTTTGAGATCCACCGGCGTCATTGGCGTAGGGTTAGCTGGACATTTCTGACTGGTCTTGGAAATGTGATAACGGGCAGCTTCTCCCCGCTTGGCTTGATGGGATATGTAGTGATTTTGCCAACACAGCCAGATATGTACATAGTCTTGTACCCTTAACGTTTTTTAAACTGACTATCGTATTTGTTGATTAAAAAGGACTTTATTGGGCCTCCCAAGTGGCGCAGCAGCCTAAGGCACTGCATCAGTCACGGCTGGTCACAGCCGGCCATGACCGGGAGACCCTTGAGGCGGCACACAATTGGCCCAGCATCGTGCGGGTTAGGGGAGGGTTTGGCCGGCTGGGATTTCCTTGTCCCATCAAGCTCTAGCAACTCCTTGGGGAGGGCCTGGTGCCTGAAAACTGACTTTGGTCGCCAGCTGGACGGTGTTTCCTCCAACCCATTGGTGCGGCTGGCTTCCGGGGTAAGTGAGCAGTGTGTCGCGACCTTGGCAGGGTCGTGTTTGGAGGACGCATGGCTCTCGACCTTTCGACTCTCCCGAGTCAGTAAGGGAGTTGCAGCGTTAGTACAAAACTGTAACCTCCAATTGGATATCACGAATTTGGGGAGAAAAAGGGGTAAAAAAAAATACAGAAGAAAAAAAATACAGATTTTATTAGTATAATGAGTAATCCAGAAATGTCATGAGTTAATTGAAAGAAGAAACCTTAAGAAAATAGCAACTCTACAGAGCAGTAATGACTACAATGAATGGCTAAATTATTTCTGGATACAAAGGGTCCGCAGAGCTCCTCCTCATCACTCTATTAGCAATAGTATTGACAAAAGATTTTATAACTAAACCAAGATAGACCATAGCCCGTCGTTTCAAATGTGAACAAATTAGATATAGTGGGCAGAACAAGAAAGGAGGTGGGCAAAGCCAAGCACGAGCTGGCAAGATTTTATTGGCGCGTTCTAGCAACATTTGCATATTTCCGTTAGGGAACGCCAACTATGTGAAGTGCGCACCTGCAATAATAACTCACCTTTGCACTCCTAAACAACGCAATTTAAAAAAAACTTTGGCAAAAGGTAAAGTCTACAAAACTTACAGTAGTCCACTCTGTTCGTAAGAGATTTTAGTTTTGGGAAATGAAAACTGTATTGAGATCAAATGTTTCAATGATGAGAAAATTAGCAGAAGTTCGGCCCAAATTCATCTTGTTCCATCTTCTCCCACTGCCGACCACTGTGCTTCCTCTCACTACCATATTTGGTAGTGAGTGGAAACGCCAAGCAGATGCTTTTTATACATCCGGTGAAATATCTGTCTCATTGTTCTATCTGTGGCAATGGTGTCTTTTTGTATGCACTAACTCCGCCATGGCTAGTTGGCCAAAGCCAATGGGGAAATAAATGTTTTTTTTAGAGGGGTTTTGTATAAATGCCGAAAATAAGGTCTGTGATAAATACAGGCTTAGGAGATTTTACATGTTTTGTTCTATGAGATACTGTTCATCAGCTAACGTCACTTTTTGTGGATTTTGAAGCATTTATGTCATCAAAACAAGCACATAAAGCCTTCATAGTTAATACAGGTCACGTTAAGTGACTTATTTTATCTTATAGAACAAAACATATAAGATCTCATAAGCCTGTGTTAACCTCAGACCTTACTGTATGTTCAGCGTTTTGTATCCCAAAACCCAATTTTCCCCCCATTAATTTCCCCTATAAGAATGGCTGAAGGAACCAGATGTAACTCATTTGCAGGTTTTTAGCACTACAGAAGCTATCTAGAAGCTAGGACTATAACGTTACCTAGTAAGAATTAAATAGATGAAAAGGCAATTGCGCTCAAAGTTTAAGTGAAAGAGGATGTTAATGTGCTACAGAGTAAGTTTTTACACCTGTAGCTAGTGAAGTTAGCTAGCTAGCACTAGCACTCGGTGGACTGACTAAATGTTGCAAATGCAATTACAACATTAATTAGCTAGCTAGCCACTCTAGTTATCTAACTCATTAGCAATTAGCATTGTTACTGTTGCTGTAACATCTTCCTTTTTTCACAGCTTTCACAAATCCTGTTGTGATGAATGTTGATGTAAAGTTGTATTTGCTTTCATTTAGTTAAATGCTTGAATGGTTTTGGGATCATCTCAACTCTGTGGTATTAAGAACTGTACATTCATAACTGTTTTATAACACCTCAAATTAATGTAACTTTACTTAAGTTGTCTGTGTACACTTTAACGGCATATGACATGGTCATGACGCCCATCATTCCACTCAATGTAATAATGTGACACAGACTTTGGTAAATTATACGATGTCCTGTTATAACATCTGGTATGTAGACACTTACCATTTAAAAAAACATATGACATAAGTTGTCATGCAGACTGTGTAACAGCAGATGTTTTTAATAGTTGACATTATAGCATATGACTGCAGGATAACACTCATTATAACGAGTTTTACAACATCTTATGCAGTTACTCATAACTATTTAAAATGACTTATGACAGCTTACGACTGTTTGAATGTGTTATATAGCTGTTATGGCTTAGCGAACGCATAAATAAGAACACTTACAATATAGTGTTTTAACTTAGCCACTATTTGCCCTAGAAATACAATTGATGTTCAGTTGATGTGTTCTCTCCAGGACATAGATTAACCATCAACTCGTGTACAGGTCAAGTCTGATGAAAAATAACCTTAGAAGTAAATGCTATAGATCAGATCTCTCTATCTTTTAACAAGGCTAATCTGAAAACAAAACTCCCTAAATTCTATCAGCATATCGATTGTGCTACCAGGGCTGGTAAAACCTTGGATCATTGTTATACTAACTTCCGCGACGCATATAAGGCCCTCCCCCGCCCTCCTTTCGGAAAAGCTGACCACGACTCCATTTTGTTGCTTCCAGCCTACAAACAGAAACTAAAACAGCAAGCTCCCGCGCTCAGGTCTGTTCAACGCTGGTCCGACCAATCTGATTCCACGCTTCAAGACTGCTTCGATCACGTGGATTGGGATATGTTCCGCATTGCGTCCAACAACAACATTGACGAATACGCTGACTCGGTGAGCGAGTTCATTAGAAAGTGCATTGACGATGTCGTACCCACAGCAACGATTAAAACATTCCCAAACCAGAAACCGTGGATTGATGGCAGCATTCGCGAAACTGAAAGCGCGAACCACTGCTTTTAACCAGGGCAAGGTGACCGGAAACATGACCGAATACAAACAGTGTAGCTATTCCCTCCGCAAGGCAATCAAACAAGCTAAGTCCCAGTATAGAGACAAAGTAGAGTCGCAATTCAACAGCTCAGACACAAGAGGTATGTGGCAGGGTCTACAGTCAATCACGGATTACAAAAAGAAAACCAGCCCCGTCGCGGACCAGGATGTCTTGCTCCCAGACAGACTAAATAACTTTTTTGCTCGCTTTGAGGACAATACAGTGCCACGGACACGGTCCGCTACCAAAACCTGCGGGCTCTCCTTCACTGCAGCCGAGGTGAGTAAAACATTTAAACGTGTTAACCCTCGCAAGGCTGCAGGCCCAGACGGCATTCCCAGCCGCGTCCTCAGAGCATGCGCAGACCAGCTGGCTGGTGTGTTTAAGGACATATTCAATCAATCCTTATCCCAGTCTGCTGTTCCCACATGCTTCAAGAGGGCCACCATTGTTCCTGTTCCCAAGAAAGCTAAGGTAACTGAGCTAAACGACTACCGCCCCGTAGCACTCACTTCCGTCATCATGAAGTGCTTTGAGAGACAAGTCAAGGACCATATCACCTCCACCCTACCTGACACCCTAGGCCCACTCCAATTTGTTTACCGACCCAATAGGTCCACAGACGATGCAATCGCAACCACACTGCACACTGCCCTAACCCATCTGGACAAGAGGAATACCTATGTGAGAATGCTGTTCATCGACTACAGCTCAGCATTTACATTTAAGTCATTTAGCAGACGCTCTTATCCAGAGCGACTTACAAATTGGAAAGTTCATACATATTCACCCTGGTCCCCCCCGTGGGAATTGAACCCTGGTCCCCCCGTGGGAATTGAACCCACAACCCTGGCGTTGCAAGCGCCATGCTCTACCAACTGAGCCACACGGGACCACGTGTACCCTCCAAACTCGTCATCTCGTAACACCATAGTACCCTCAAAACTCGTCATCAAGCTCGAGACCCTGGGTCTCGACCCCGCCCTGTGCAACTGGGTCCTGGACTTCCTGACGGGCCGCCCCCAGGTGGTGAGGGTAGGTAACAACATCTCCACCCCGCTGATCCTCAACATTGGGGCCCCACAAGGGTGCGTTCTGAGCCCACTCCTGTACTCCCTGTTCACCCACGACTGCGTGGCCATGCACGCCTCCAACTCAATCATCAAGTTTGCGGACGACACTACAGTGGTAGGCTTGATTACCAACAACGACGAGACGGCCTACAGGGAGGAGGTGAGGGCCCTCGGAGTTTGGTGTCAGGAAAATAACCTCACACTCAACGTCAACAAAACAAAGGAGATGATTGTGGACTTCAGGAAACAGCAGAGGGAGCACCCCCCTATCCACATCGACGGGACAGTAGTGGAGAAGGTGGAAACTTTTAAGTTCCTCGGTGTACACATCACGGACAAACTGAATTGGTCCACCCACACAGACAGCGTGGTGAAGAAGGCGCAGCAGCGCCTCTTCAACCTCAGGAGGCTGAAGAAATTCGGCTTGTCACCAAAAGCACTCACAAACTTCTACAGATGCACAATCGAGAGCATCCTGTCGGGCTGTATCACCGCCTGGTACGGCAACTGCTCCGCCCACAACCGTAAGGCTCTCCAGAGGGTAGTGAGGTCTGCACAACGCATCACCGGGGGCAAACTACCTGCCCTCCAGGACACCTACACCACCCGATGTCACAGGAAGGCCATAAAGATCATCAAGGACAACAACCACCCGAGCCACTGCCTGTTCACCCCGCTATCATCCAGAAGGCGAGGTCAGTACAGGTGCATCAAAGCGGGGACCGAGAGACTGAAAAACAGCTTCTATCTCAAGGCCATCAGACTGTTAAACAGCCACCACTAACATTTAGTGGCCGCTGCCAACATACTGACTCAACTCCAGCCACTTTAATAATGGGAATTGATGGAAATTATGTAAAAATGTATCACTAGCCACTTTAAACAATGCCACTTAATATCATGTTTTCATATCCTACATTACTCATCTCATATGTATATGTATATACTGTACTCTATATCATCTACTGCATCTTGCCATCTTTATGTAATACATGTATCACTAGCCACTTTAAACTATGCCACTTTTTGTTTACATACCCTACATTACTCATCTCATATGTATAGACTGTACACTATACCATCTACTGCATCTTGCCTATGCCGTTCTGTACCATCACTCATTCATATATCTTTATGTACATATTCTTTATCCCTTTACACTTGTGTGTATAAGGTAGTAGTTGTGGAATTGTTAGGTTAGATTACTTGTTGGTTATTACTGCATTGTCGGAACTAGAAGCACAAGCATTTCGCTACACTCGCATTAACATCTGCTAACCATGTGTATGTGACAAATAAAATTTGATTTGATTTGATCTGTTTTCTCAACCCGTGCTGAACAGATTGATCTGAAGATGAAGGATGGTGGACACTCAGATCAACAGCAACACACACAAGCACGCACCAACGCAATCACACACACACACACACACACACACACACACACACACACACACACACACACACACACACACACACACACACACACACACACACACACACACACACACGCGGATCAGTGACCTATAATCATGGTTCTTCATGCCGTTTTGCCTGCAACCAGGAATAGCCACCACATTGGTAGTTGGTCTGTGGCAGCGGTGCTGAAAGCTCTTCAAGGGGTGATCTCTCAGGTTAATCTGATCACGACTGCCTTGTCCATACATTTGCATTAGCCACAGATCAATACACCTTTATCTTCTACTGAGTGGTGATTGGAGGGTGCGATACAGTCCTGTCTCCCGGGATACCTGTGGAGAGAGGCTGTATAGAAGGCTAAGAGGCTACACCTCTCTGGTCGGGAGTAGATTGGATCTCTATTGATGATAGCCCGTCATTCTGAATGAATTATATATACCTTTAGAGAACGCTTGTGCTAGTGTTTAATCAAAGAATGGGAGACATGTCGACGTTTGCATGCTGTGGGTGTACATGTGTATGCGGCGCTGTAGTGAGTGTGCGTGCGTGTGTGTGTGCGTGTGCGCGTGCGCGTGTGTTTGGGTGAAAACGAAAAGTGAATTTTCTGAGAAAAGACAGGACAAGACTAATGTGAGGTCAATACAGATCAAATCTATTTTTACACAGAAAAAGCCCTGTATAATTAACTGATGTAATGGGTGGCACAAATGACAGGAGAGAGGAAGAAAGAGAAACGGGGTAAAGAAAAAGAAAAGAGAGAGAGAAAAAAAGAGAGAGAGAGAGAGAGAGAGAGAGAGAGAGAGAGAGAGAGAGAGAGAGAGAGAGAGAGAGAGAGAGAGAGAGAGAGAGAGAGAGAGAGAGAGAGAGAGAGAGAGAGAGAGAGAGAGAGAGAGAGAGAGAGAGAGAGAGAGAGAGAGAGAGAGAGAGAGAGAGAGAGAGAGAGAGAGAGAGAGAGAGAGAGAACTATTCTCCTCTAAGAGGTCGTTCAATACCTGTTATGTGGGTTGGAAAGTGGCGCTAATGGAAAATCAAAGAGCTATTGTTCCCGTCAGAAAAGTTTAAGAGCCACTGGTGTACCAGACAAGCCAGCGGGCTGGGGCCCACGAGCTCTGGGGGCACATGCGCCTGTCATAAATGTCCCAATTTTTTTGTTGTTGATATAAATCATTTTGACTGTAACCCTCCAAAAAGTCATTCATAGATCTTTTTAACTTCCATATGTACTAGGAAGATAAGTATATATTTATTTATTGTGCTTTAAAAATGTGACATCAAAGTGCCTCAGGCCTTGAAAAAGAATTGAACTGACTGAAGGTAAGGGGATATCGTTGAGCAAATGCCATGGTCAAGGCTACTACTGCGCCAGCGCAATGAGTAAAGCTTACTCAGGTGTTCAAAAGCGCATATCAGACCGAGAGCCTAATGCTTCATTCTTAGGTGGTTCTATATGAGTTTAGTTTAGAAAATTATCTCTCCGTGGAAGCAACAGTTGCAGGGATGGTTAAAAATAGCTTGATTGCCGTAGCAACATCAGGGAAACTGGGCAGAAGGGAGTGGTGCTTCAAATACAGCAATTCTGCAACATCTTTAATTGAGCCTCTCGCGTTCCCCTTAATTGCCGGCCTCAACACATCATGGAAGGAGATTAACTGTATACTGTAGGAAGCTCTGGGACTGGTCGTCTGGATATTGGACAGCCAATAAATTGGCAGATACAAACAAATCATCTTTAGCGGACAACACTTCTTCAGGGCTCAAACAAAACATTATTTTACGATTTTCTTCAGTGTTTGGGTTGTGTGGTTGCAATATCAACAGTCCCTTATCTCTGGTATATCTTGGCATGTATCATTCAAGAGTAAGTTCTAATGGTGTGCAGCACAATGGACATATAATGCATAATGTCTCAGGAGGATTTCAGAAGACCAGGGGAGTCTCTCAAGTTGGATTTAATTAAAATGTGTAGGCTATTAGCCAGACAAAACCATAAATAGTTCAACAATAAATAGTGTCTAAATTGATCCTAGTTTATAAGTAGCAGTTTAAACACTTTCTAGAGCCCATTTCCGCTCCCCCGCGGAAATCTAACTAGCATACATTTGAAAACTATACAAATCCATCTGTTTAACTTCTTATGGCTGCAGGGGCAGTATTGAGTAGCTTGGATGAAAGGTGCACAGAGGTGCCCAGAGTAAACGGCCTGCTCCTCAGTCATAGTTGCTAATATATGCATATTATTAGTAGTATTGGATAGAAAACACTCTGAAGTTTCTAAAACTGTTTGAATTATATCTGTGAGTATAACAGAACTCATATGGCAGGCAAAAACCTGAGAAAAAATCCAAACAGGAAGTGGGAAATCTGAGATATGTCGATTTTCAACTCATCGCCTATTGAAAACACTGTAGGATATGGATCTGTTTGCACTTCCTACGGCTTCCACTAGATGTCAACAGTCTGTAGAACCTTGTCTGATGCCTCTACTGTGAAGGGGGGCCGAATGAGATGGGAATTAGTCAGGTCTGCCATGACCTGACCATGCTTTCACCATGCGCGTTCACATGAGAGGGAGCTCTGTTCCATCGCTCATCTGAAGTCAATGTAATTCTCCGGTTGGAGCGTTATTCAAGATTTATGTTAAAAACATTCTAAAGATTGATTCAATACATCGTTTGACATGTTTCTACGGACTGTTACGGAACTTTCGGACATTTCGTCAGCTTAGTGAACGCGCTTCCTGACGTTGGATTTGTTTACCAAACACGCTAACGAAAATAGCTATTTGGACATAAATGATGGACATTACCGAACCAAACGAACATTTCTTGTTGAAGTGGGAGTCCTGGGAGTGCATTCCGACGAAGATCAGCAAAGGTAAGTGAAGATTTATAATGCTTTTTATGAGTTTTGTTGACTGCACAATTTGGCGGGTAACTGTATGGCTTGCTTTTGTGGCTGAACGCTGTACTCAGATGATTGAATATTGTGTTTTGCCGTAAAGCTTTTTGAAATCTGACACAGCGGTTGCATTAAGAACAAGTGTATCTTTAATTCTATGTAAAACATGTATCTTTCATCAAAGTTTATGATGAGTATTACTGTTATTTGACGTGGCTCTCTGCAATTTCTCCGGATATTTTGGAGGCATTTCTGAACATGGCGCCAATGTAAACTGAGGTTTTTGGATATAAATATGAACTTAATTGAACAAGACATATATGTATTGTGTAACATGAAGTCCTATGAGTGTCAACTGATGAAGATCATCAAAGGTTAGTGATTCATTTTATCTCTATTTGCGCTTTTTGTGACTCCTCTCTTTGGCTGGAAAAATGGCTGAATTTTTCTGTGAGTTGGTGGTGACCTAACATAATCGTTTGTGGTGCTTTCGCTGAAAAGCCTATTTGAAATCGGACACTTTGGTGGGATTAACAAGATTACCTTTAAAATGGTATAAAATACATGTGTGTTTGAGGAATTTTAATTATGAGATTTCTGTTGTTTGAATTTGGCGCCCTGCACTTTCACTGGCTGTTGTCATATCGATCCCGTTAACGGGATTGCAGCCATAAGAAGTTTTAAGCTACATAGTAAATCAGATTTTTTTTAGTATGGGTTCCGTCTCAATCCACCGAATCCGCCAATATCAGCCTTCCGCAACTGTAGTGAAAAGTGGCAGAGCTACTGCGGTGTTTTTCAGACAATGAGACATCCCGAAAATTGGTCTTCTCACAAAAAGGTCTGTAGCGTCTGAACAGTTTAGCCTATACACTATTATGATCACTCTATGGAATGGTGAGTCTCTCAGGAACACAAACATGTCGTCTGAAGTATCCCGGTATTGGGAAGTATATATGGAAGTAGTTTAGTGCCAAAAAAGGGATTAAATATGTGTCCCAAAAAAATGTGTTATCTGATATTTTCTATATCTCTCAGATATAGGACAGACACTTCAAAACAAACTTCCTTTCGTTTCTTTTGAGGGGAACTATCGGGTTTTCCATGTATGAATCTGTCATTCAATGCTAATATCAGTGAGGCCAATTTCAATGTTTCATCAAATATTAAAGTATTTGATGAACTGTCATTTCTCCTTGCTTATTTGAGCTGTTCTTGTCATAATATGGACTTGGTCTTTTACCAAATAGGGCTATCTTCTGTATACCAACCCTACCTTGTCACAACACAGCTGATTGGCTCAAACGCAATAAGAAGAAAATAAATTCCACAAATTAACTTTTAACAAGGCACACCTGTTAAATTAAATATATTCCAGGTGACTACCTCGTGAGGCTGGTTGAGAGAATGCAAAGAGTGTGCAAAGCTGTCATCAAGGCAAAGGGTGGATACTTTGAAGAATCTCAAATATAACATATATTTTGATGTGTTTAACACTTTTTTGGTTACTACATGATTCCATATGTGTTATTTCATAGATTTGATGTCTTCACTATTATTCTACAATGTAGAAAATAGTAAAAAATGAAGAAAAACCCTTGAACGAGTAGGTGTTCTAAAACTTTTGACCGGTAGTGTACATGTAGGTAGACTTATTAAAGTGACTATGCATACTCCAGTGTTTAGAGTGTTTAGGCTAGCAACCAAAATGTTGCTGGTTCGATTCCCTGGTCCGAATAGATAACACATCTGCCAATGTGCCATTGAGCAAGGCACTTAATGTCACTCCCTGATCTGTTTCACCTGTCCTTGTGATTGTCTCCACCCCCTCCAGGTGTCGCGTATTTTCCCCAGTGTATTTATCCCTGTGTTTCCTCTCTCTGTGCCAGTTCGTCTTGTATGTTCTCAAGTCAACCAGTGTTTTTTCCGTTTCCTGCTTTTTGCATCCTCCCGGTTTTGACCCTTGCCTGTTTCTGGACTTTGTACCCGCCTGCCTGACCATTCTGCCTGCCTTGACCACGAGCCTGTCTGCCACTCTGTACCTCCTGGACTCTGATCTGGTTTTGACCTTTTTGCCTACCCCTTTGGATTAATAAACATTGTAAGACTCCAACGATCTGCCTCCTGTGTCTGCATTTGGGTCTCGCCTTGTGCCTTGATACTTAACCCTAATTTCTCCTCTAAGTCGCTCTGGATAAAAGCATCTGCTAAAAAACTAAAATGTAAAAGAATTTAGTGTGTGTGTCCGTGCGTATTACCTAGGGAGGCAAGGTAGAATAAGGACACAGGCATAAGGCTTTGTGTGTGAAATCTTCAGTGCAAGCTGTGAACATATGACTCTTCATTCTTAGTGTAGGCCTGTATTACATTAACAGGTAATAAGACAGGACATGTTTTATGTTATGTGTTCCCAGTGGATTCAGCCTATTAGAGTATGTGTATCAAAATCACGAGGCAACACATGCAGTAATGTGAATTATACGTGGAATCGTTTACCTTGTCGCCCTCTCTCTTCCGCTCTCTCTCTCTTTCACTCTCTCCCCCACTCGCTATACCACTCACTATCTCTCTATCATCCCTCTCTCTCCCTCTTCCGCTCCCTCTCACTTTCTCTTGCCCTTTCTCTCCCCCTTTTCGCTCTGCGTTGTCTCTTCAGCTCACCCATTTCTACCTGTCAATCATCTATGACCTAGCTTGAGACCGATTTTACAGCTGCATTGTGCATCATGTTACTAACAGTGAGAATAAGCACTTATCCAATAGAGAAGTATCCACAGCAGCCAACTGACTGGCATCGATCAATCTATGTATTCATTGTGCATTAATTACGTTAATTGCTACTGCACATCCTCTCTACCCCAGCTAATGCATGCTTGCACACGATCGTACGCACACGAACTTGCACATGCACACACAAACACACTCTATCTTCACTTAACTGGCTAGCAAAACATTTACACACTGCTCTATTTTGAGATTGGGGAAGATACGAGACACTTCAGAAATGTAATTCCCACAAACAAATGAATGTTTGGATTAATGATCATTAGCAAAGGACAAACGTACCAGGCAAACTACACGGAGAAATGTGCATTGGAATCCATAAAACAGGTCTCGATTCTGGTCTCAAGACCACATTTTGAGTGTCTCAGTCTTGTCTCTTTGTTCAGATTAATTTGTATTTGGTCTTTACTCAGTCTGGGACAGTGAGGGCTCCTAGGTTTCGGACAGTGAGGACTCCTAATTTCTCCAGCGGAGACCAGCAGAGTGAAACACTCAATTATCAGCTTCCATTCAATAAGCGCATAAAACCGCTTCGCCAGGCCAAATACACTATATATACAAAAGTATGTGGACACCCATTCAATTTAGTGGATTCGGCTATTTCAACCACACCTGTTTCTGACAGATGTATAAAATCGAGTACACAGACATGCAATCTCCATAGACAAACATTGCCAGTAGAATGGCCTTACTGAAAACTTGGCACCGTCACAGGATGCCACCTTTCCAACAAGTCAGTTTGTCAAATTTCTGCATTGCTAGAGCTGCCCCGGTCAACTGTAAGTGGTGTTATTGTGAAGTGGAAACGTCTAGGAGCAACAACCGCTCCGCTTTGAAGTGGTAGGCCACACACGCTCACAGAACGGGAGAGCAGAGTGCTGAAGCGTGCAGCTCGTAAAAATAGTCTGTCCTCGGTTGCAACACTCACTACCGAGTTTCAAACTGCCTCTAGAAGCAACGTCAGCACAATACCTGTTCGTTGGACAAGCCTAAGATCTATATACACAATGCCAAGCGTCGGCTGGAGTGGTGTAATGCTCAATGCTATTGGACTCTGGAGCAGTGGAAACATGTTCTCTGGAGTGATGAATCACACCATCTGGCAGTCCAACAGAAGAATTTGGGTTTGGCGGATGCCAGGAGAACACTACCTGCCCAAATGCTTAGTGCCAGCTGTAAAGTTTAGTGGAGGAGGAATAATGGTCTGTGGCTTTTTTTCATGGTTCGGGCTAGACCCCTTAGTTCCAGTGAAGGGAAATCTTAACACTATAGCATACAATGACATTCTAGACGATTCTGTGCTTCCAACTTTATGGCAACAGTTTGGGAAAGGCCCTTTCCTGTTTCAGCATGACAATGCCCTCGTGCATAAAGCGAGGCCCATATAGAAAAGATTTGTCGAGATCGGTGTGGAAGAACTTGACTGGCCTGAACAGAACCCTGACCTCAACCCCATCGAACACCTTTGGGATGAATTAGAATGCCGGCTGCAAGCCAGGCCTAATCGCCCAACATCAGTGCCCAACCTCACTAATGCTCTTGTGGCTGAATGGAAGCAAGCCCCCACAGCAATGTTCCAAGATCTAGTGGAAAGCCTTCTCAAAAGAGTGGAGACTATTATAGCAGCGAAGGGGGGGACCAACTCCATATTAATGCCCATGATTTTGAAATGAGATGTTCAACGAGCAGGTGTCTACATACTTTTGGTTATGTAGTGAATATACACACCTTTCTTGATACATTAATACCTGAACAGTCTTCATATCTATTATAGGCATGTTCGCGCAGTAGCTAATCTATTGGACCTCGGCCTTCAGTGTGTGACAGGTTCGTGATGCTGAAAGGACAGCAACATAATACCAGCTCACTCATTTAGGAGAGTGCACATTTTGTAAAACACAGAGAGCCAGTGGTGTAGTGGAGGCTGATGCAGGTCTAAGCCATATATCCATTTTGTTTTCAGGGGGAATTGCTTATACTCACTTCTTAATGCCCACTGATGTGTATCAAAATAGTGTTGTGGATGTATACTGTATGACTTATCAATTGTAGTGAAATCATGCACAAAGTAGCCTACACAATCTCAAAGCACGTGAAATATATTCACATGCGTGTCATACACATTGTAACGGCAGTCTAGCTCTTCCTCCTCCTCAGACGAGGAGAGGAGAGAAGGATCGGAGGACCAATGTGCAGCGTGGTAATTTTCCATGAATTTAATAAACACAAAGACAAGATACTGACAAACTAATGCAAAACAACAAACGACCGTGAAGCTACAAACGAAAGTGCAATACACAAGCTACTAACGTTAGACATAGACACGATACAAAATAACAAACGAACTAACCGTCACAGTCCTGTGTGGCACAAACACTGACACAGGAAACAACCACCCACAATCCCCAACACAAAACAAGCTGTCACGATCGTGTGGAGGAGAGACGGACCAAAACGCAGCATGTGGAAAATAAGCCATCTTCTTTTATTAGAACGACGAAGATGAACATGAAACGAAACACTTAAACAAACTATACCAAAACAACAGACGACCGTGAAGCTATAAACGTAGTGCACACACACAGGCTACAAACGTTCCACATAGACAATTCCCCACAACAAACTAAAGCCCATGGCTACCTTAAATATGGCTCCCAATCAGAGACAACAGAAACCAGCTGTCTCTAATTGGGAACCCATTCAGGCAACCATAGACTTTCCTAGACAACTACTCACAACATAGACACAGCTAGACAACTATACTAAACATAAACCCAACTACTCTAAATAAACCCCCTAAACCTTACAATCACCCTGGACACTACAAAACCCACAAATTACCCATGTCACACCCTGACCTAACTAAAATAATAAAGAAAACAAAGAATACTAAGGCCAGGGCGTGACACAAGCCACCTATATATGATTCTCAATCAGGGACAACGATTGACAGCTGTCTCTGATTGAGAACCATATTAGGCTGAACACAGAAACAGACGAACTAGACACACAACAAAGAATTCCCACCCAGCTCACGTCCTGACCAACACTAAACAAGCAAAACACATAAGAACTCTGGTCAGGACGTTACAGTACCCCCCCCCCCCCCCCCCCCTGGGGTGCGGACTCCGAACGCACCCCTAAAACTCAAGGGGAGGGTCTGGGTGGGCATCTGTCCGCGGTGGCGGCTCCGGCGGTGGACGAGGACACCACTCCACCACTGTCTTTGTCCCCCTCCTTAGCGTCCTTTGAGTGGCGACCCTCGCCCACGACCTTGGCCTAAGAATCCTCCCCAAGGCCCCCACATGATTTAGGAGGTAGCTCAGGACAGAGAGGTAGCTCAGGACAGAGAGGTAGCTCAGGACAGAGAGGTAGCTCAGGACAGAGAGGTAGCTCCGGACAGAGAGGTAGCTCCGGACTGAATGGCAGCTCCGGACTGAATGGCAGCTCCGGACTGAATGGCAGCTCCGGACTGAATGGCAGCTCCGGACTGAGTGGCAGCTCATGACTGGAGGGCAGCTCATGACTGGAGGGCAGCTCATGACTGGAGGGCAGCTCATGACTGGAGGGCAGCTCATGACTGGAGGGCAGCTCATGACTGGAGGGCAGCTCATGACTGGCTGGCGGCTCTGGCAGCTCCTGACTGGCTGGCGGCTCTGGCAGCTCCTGACTGGCTGGCGGCTCTGGCAGCTCCTGACTGGCTGGCGGCTCTGGCAGCTCCTGACTGGCTGGCGGTTCTGGCGGCTCCTGACTGACGGACGGCTCTAGCGGCTCCTGACTGACGGACGGCTCTAATGGCTCGGGACAGACGGGTGGCTCTAATGGCTCGTGGCAGACGGATGACTCAGACGGCGCTGGGCAGACGGATGGCTCAGACGGCGCTGGGCAGACGGATGGCTCAGACGGCGCTGGGCAGACGGATGGCTCAGACGGCGCTGGGCAGACGGATGGCTCAGACGGCGCTGGGCAGACAGATGGCTCAGACGGCGCTGGGCAGACAGATGGCTCAGACGGCGCTGGGCAGACAGATGGCTCAGACGGCGCTGGGCAGACAGATGGCTCAGACGGCGCTGGGCAGACGAGCAGTGCAGGCGGCGTTGAGCAGACGAGCAGTGCAGGCGGCGTTGGGCAGACGGCCGACTCTGACCTGCTGAGGCGCACAGTAGGCCTGGTGCGTGGTGCCGGAACTGGTGGTACCGGACTGGAGACACGCACCTCAAGGCTAGTGCGGGGAGCAGGAACAGGGCACACTGGTTTCTCAAAGCGCACTATAGGCCTGGTGCGTGGTGCCGGAACTGGTGGTACCGGACTGAGGGCACGCACCTCAAGGCTAGTGCGGGGAGAAGGAACAGTGCGTACAGGGCTCTGGAGACGCACAGGAGGCTTGATGCGTGGTGCCGGAACTGGAGGCACTGGGCTGGAGACACGCACCACAGGGAGAGTGCGTGGATGAGGAACAGGGCTCTGGAGACACACTAGAAGCCTGGTGCGTGGTGTAGGCACTGGTGGTACTGGGCTGGGGCGGGAAAGTGGCGCCGGATATACCGGACCGTGCAGGCGTACTGGCTCCCTTGATCACCGAGCCTGCCCAACCTTACCTGGTTGAATGCTCCCCGTAGCCCGTCCAGTGCGGGGAGGTGGAATAACCCGCACTGGGCTGTGTTGGCGAACCGGGGACACCATACGTAAGGCTGGTGCCATGTACACCGGCCCAAGGAGACGTACTGGAGGCCAGATATGTTGAGCCGGCTTCATGGCACTTGGCTCAATGCTCAATCTAGCCCGCCCAGTGCGGGGAGGTGGAATAACCCGCACCGGGCTATGCACACGTACAGGAGACACCGTGCGCTCTTCCGCATAACACGGTGTCTGCCCGTACTCCCGCTCTCCATGGTAAGCATGGGAAGTTGGCGCAGGTCTCCTACCTGACTTCGCCACACTACCCTTTAGCCCCCCCCCCCCCAAGAAATTTTTGGGATTTCCTCTCGGGTTTCCAGCCTCGCTTACGTGCTGCCTCCTCATACCACCGCTCCTGGGCTTTAGCTGCCTCCATCTCTTCCCGAGAGCGGCGATATTCTCCAATGTGAGCCCAGTGTCCTTTACCCTCCAGAATTTCCTCCCATGTCCAGGATTCCTGTGTAGTGGGCCGCTGCTGCTCGTACTCACGCTGCTTGGTCCGAGTTAGGTGGGTGGTTCTGTAACGGCAGTCTAGCTCTTCCTCCTTCTCGGACGAGGAGAGGAGAGAAGGATCGGAGGACCAATGTGCAGCGTGGTAATTTTCCATGAATTTAATAAACACAAAGACAAGATACTGACAAACTAATACAAAACAACAAACGACCGTGAAGCTACAAACGAAAGTGCAATACACAAGCTACTAACGTTAGACATAGACACGATACAAAATAACAAACGAACTAACCGTCACAGTCCTGTGTGGCACAAACACTGACACAGGAAACAACCACCCACAATCCCCAACACAAAACAAGCCACCTATATATGATTCTCAATCAGGGACAACGATTGACAGCTGTCTCTGATTGAGAACCATATTAGGCTGAACACAGAAACAGACGAACTAGACACACAACATAGAATTCCCACCCAGCTCACGTCCTGACCAACACTAAACAAGCAAAACACATAAGAACTCTGGTCAGGACGTTACACACATAGCCTTGTTTCAGCGGAATAGCATCTCCAGGCAGCAAGAGCTCGCATCTCTCAACTGATTTTGGAATGGAGCAGCTCACAAAATAAATTATTCGGTAGCTGCTAGGTAGGAAAGACGTTTCAACTTATGATATCTACCAGTAAATGCTAACTAAGGCTACAATGGGTATGCAAACCAGGTATTTAAAAAGTTTGGTCCGAAGTCTTGGATAGTAGGCTATTTGTGATCTTCATGCACTGTTTGCAAAAGGGGCGTAGGCATGAGTGGGCCCACCCACTGGGGAGACAGACCCTGCCGGCCCACCCAATCAGATTGAGCAAAAAAAACAAAAAAACAGTCTCACTCACTAAATGATGATCATTTAAAACAACCCTTTCCTGCAGTCAATGACCAAAAGCTTCCTCTTTGGCCTCATGGGTGGAATGTTATTCATATTTTTCATAATTTCAAAATTAATAACGATTATTTAAAAATCCTGACGAAAATCTGGTGTTTCTATGTCAAACAGTTTTGCTATATTTCAGTCTTCTGTGATGTATATTTAGTGTAATATTGGGATGCAAAGAAAACATTTCATAGATTTCAACTCTATATCTGACATGGTTCAGGTGTCTTTTTTTAAGCCCATGACCATGTCCAGGTGGGAAAGGGCAGTGTGGAGTGCAATAGAGATGGCATCATCTGTGGATCTGTGTGTGAGGGGTATACTTTTGTTTCAAAGTAGACTCAAAAATAATCCCTCTGTGTGACCCTGGTTAAGCCCACTGCAGTAAAAGACTAACTTCTTGTTGAAAGTTATTCTTGAAAATGGAGAAGGTAACAAATTAGCGACAACATCCTGTTCGATAACACCTGCTGCAGCAGCTACAAACTAGCTTACAGCAAAAGACAGCTAGCTAGACCGTAGGAAAACTACTGCTCGCTATTGCGCAGTGACCTTTTTGCCGTTGAGAAGGCAGAAGTTTCCACACATTTTTCATTGATTTGGTTGATTCCACTGTCACTCCCAATTTTTTTCCTAATACATTTGAATGGCAGATGCCTTCTATCTAGCTTCTGATGGCCTAGCCAATGGCTGACTTAGCTAGATAGATTTATCTCCTCAGAGACGACCAAAGAAAAATCCTGATTGGATTGGATCTTTTTTTCCTCTTCAGTGTTCACCCATTCCTTTCCAACAAACACTGAGGAGATTAAATCAGAACATCATTGAAAATAATATAATTATAATTATTATTATTATCATTTTATAAATCCTTAGCCCTTCTCTGAAGGCGTAGAACAGGGATCAACTAGACTCAGCCGCGAGCAAAAAAAATTCTTGAGTGGATGGTCGGGGGGCCGGAACATAATTACAAATAATTTGTAGACTGCAAATTGACCGCAAGAATCCCAAACATTTTAAACCTTGCTTACATTTGTATACGATAACATGTCCCTCTACTATGTGTGAGAATACTTGGGAACAGATTTCTTAAGTTAAAATCACTTCCTGGTTAATTTCCTGGTGTTTCTACAGTCTTTTATGTCCCCCCCCGTCAGAAATCTTGTGGAGCCAAATAAAACCCTGGCGTATGTAACAGTATAACTTTAAACCGTCCCCTCGCCCCGACACGGGCGCGAACCAGGGACCATCTGCACACATCAACAACGGTCGCCCACGAAGCATCGTTACCCATCGCTCCACAAAGGCCGTGGCCCTTGCAGAGCAAGGTGCAACACTACTTCTAGGTTTCAGAGCAAGTGACGTAACTGATTGAAACGCTAGTAGCGCGTACCCGCTAACTAGCTAGCCATTTCACATCCGTTACACTCACCCCCCTTTCAACCTCCTCCTTTTCCGCAGCAACCAGTGATCCGGGTCAACAGCATCAATGTAACAGTATAACTTTAAACCGTCCCCTCGCCCCGACACGGGCGCGAACCAGGGACCCTCTGCACACATCGACAACAGTCACCCACGAAGCGTCGTTACCCATCGCTCCACAAAAGCCACGGCCCTTGCAGAGCAAGGTGCAACACTACTTCTAGGTTTCAGAGCAAGTGACGTAACTGATTGAAACGCTAGTAGCGCGTACCCGCTAACTAGCTAGCCATTTCACATCCGTTACACGTAGAAGGCCCTCATTGTTCCCCACTGTGTTTGGGTTAGTAATAATTTGTAGAGTGGCTCTATTTTACCTCAGCAGCATTTTACTTTACTGTTTACATTACTGTTCTGAATGTCTAAAGAATCCATACGTACTGAAATATGAACACAGAAATACTGGACATTTTGAACTCTTGTTATGGTGGTGATTTGATAAAATTACAGTCATGGTCTTGAATTAGACTCGCATTTTTCTGGTCTTAGTCTTGAATCGGTCTCGCTTCAGGTGGTCTGAAAACAGGTCAAACTTTGGTTGATTGGTTGATTTATTCCACTGGGAGATGTGACACAGAAAAATGTGTGGTGGGGAGAAAATATAAATACAAATTGTTTCGGGACTGACTCATCAATCGTGCCAGCGTTCAGGCTGTGCTTAGTTGGTTGAACAAATTGCCGGAGAAAGCCAGGGTGCATTGTTTGTGCTCGGCAGGAAGCTGCCTCTTTATGGTACGCTGAGTCTCGTCATGCAAGTCTAATGCCCCCCCACCTCTCTTCTCTCTGTATGTTTGTGAGCCTGAGGGAGGAGGAACAGAAACAGTATGTAACAGCTGGAGAAGGACGGAGGGAAGGGATAGAGAGAGAGACCTATTTGCCGTATACATGTGAGGATGTGCCTGTATGTTATGTTTGTAATGTTTGTATGTTTGTAATTACGTGTGTTGGGGTGGACTGGAGAGGAGGTTGGGGTAGGAGCAGGAGCTAAATAAATGTTTTTAGTGAATGTGTGTGTGTGTGTGTGTGTGTGTGTGTGTGTGTGTGTGTGTGTGTGTGTGTGTGTGTGTGTGTGTGTGTGTGTGTGTGTGTGTGTGTGTGTGTGTGTGTGTGTGTGTACAGGGGGAGGGGGTAGTGTGTGTGAGCATGTTTAAGCTATGCATTTTGAATGTAGCTATTTGTATTTGTATTAGTGAGCCAGAACATGGCCTGCAGCACAGTCATGTTCTGTTGTTATGCCTCGGAGTACTAAACATTCACTCAGAATCAGCATTCATGGATACAGCATCTGCAGACAGTGCTGATCCCGTGCTAGCTAGTCCAAAAGGCATAATTAATTTGTCTGCTTCAAATCCAACACACAAGGCAATTAATGTTGCATTTTCTGAACAGATCAAGTGCATTTGGAAAGTATTCAGACCCCTTGACTTTTTCCACATTTTGTTACGTTACAGCCTAATTCTAAAATGAATTAAATAGCTTTTTTCCCTCATCAACCTAAACACAAAACCCCATAATGACAAAGCAAAAACAGGTTTTAGGAAATTTTGCTAAAAAATTTACTTGTGACATTTACAAGTATTCAGACCCTTTACTCACTACTTTGTTAAAGCACCTTTGCCAGCGATTGGCTGGGCCACTCAAGGACATTCAGAGACCTGTCCTGAAGCCACACCCGCGTTGTCTTGGCTATGAGCTTAGTGTCATTGTCCTTTTGGAAAGTGAATCTTCGTCCCAGTCTGAGGTCCTGAGCGCTCTGGAGCAGGTTTTCATCAAGGGTCACTCTGTACTTTGCTCCGTTCATCTTTCCCTCGATTCTGACTAGTCTCCCAGTTCCTGTCGCTGAAAAACATCCCCACAGCATGATGCTGCCACCACCATGCTTCATCGCAGGGATAGTGCCAAGTTTCCTCCAGACATCACGCTTGTCATTCAGGCCAAAGAGTTCAATCTTGGTTTCATCAGACCAGAGAATCTTGTTTCTCATGGTCTTTGAGTCCTTTAGGTGCCTTTTGGCAAACTCCAAGTGGGCTGTCATGTACCTTTTACTGAGGAGTGGCTTCGGTCTGACCGCTATACCATAAAGGCCTGATTGGTAGAGTGCTGGAGAGATGGTTGTCCTTCTGGAAGGTTCTCTCATCTCCACAGAGGAACTCTGGAGCTCTGTTAGAGTGACCATTGGGTTCTTGATCACCTCCCTGACCAAGGCCCTTCTCCCCCGATTGCTCAGTTCGGCCGGGCAGCCAGCTCTAGGAAGAGTCTTGGTGGTTCAAAACTTCTTCCATTTAAGAATGATGGAGGCCACTGTGTTCTTGGGGACCTTCAATGCTGCATACATTTTTTTGGTTCCCTTTCACAGATCTCTGCCTTGACACAATCATGTCTCGGAGTTCTGCGGACAATTCCTTCAACCTCATGGCTTGGTTTTTGCTCTGACATGCATTGTCAACTGTTGGACCTTATATAGACAGGTGTGGGCCTTTCCAAATCATGTCCAATCAATTGAATTTACCACCGGTGGACACCACTCAAGTTGTAGAAACATCTCAAGAATGATCAATAGAAACAGGGATGCACCTGAGCTCAATTTCATGTCTCATAGCAAAGGGTCTGAATACTTATGTAAATAAGGTATCTGTCTTTAATTTGTAATACATATTTTTTAAACTGTTTTTTTGCTTTGTCATCATGGGGTATTGTGTGTAGATTGATGAGTAAAAAAAGTATATAATCCATTTTAGAATATGTCTTTAACGTAACAAAATGTGGAAAAAGGGATGGGGTCTGAATACTTTCAGAATGCACTGTACATTCTTTATACAGTATTCTCTCTTTGTCGCTGTCTCCTCTCATGTCTTTTCCCTCTCTGAATGGTATCATCCCCTCAGTACAGCTCTGTTTGGGTTTTGTCGTCTATTTTTTATCTATTCCTGCTCGGTAGTCCTCACAGTAGTGCAACGAGGGAGAGAGAGAGAGAGGGGATCTGTCTATCCATCCTGCCCCCCAGCTGAAGACAAGGTGAACCCCTGTTGTTTACCACTACAAGCTGTTCAATATGAACTAATTACTATTTAAGAAGAAAACAAAGCATGATTGAAGACTACAGTGCAGGTTTAGATTTTATTCCTTAATGAGAAAAGGAAAATGGGTGGGTTGAAAGAAGTTAATTACTTTGTACTTGATTTATCCAGAGAGTTTGCCTGTCAACTTACCTCCCAGCCCTATCCCTATCCAAACTCCTGAAACACAATCAGACACACTGATGGACAGAACACCAATGAAATCACAGACTGTATGTAAGAATAATATAATGATATATTATAAATCATATAATTAATAACATAATAATGAAATACACCTGAAATACTGAGTCAGTAAGACATCAAAATATACCGAACAAAGATATGAACGCCACATGTAAAGTGTTGGTCCCATGTTCCAAGAGCTGAAATAAAATATTCCATAAATCTTCCATGCAAACAAAAAGCTTATTTCTCTAAAATGTTGTGCACAAATTTGTTAACATCCCTGTTAGTGAGTAGGTGTAGGTGTAGGTGTAGGTGTAGCATATCAAGAAGCTGATTATTATAGTTTTTACACATGTGCACCTTGTGCTGAGTACAATAAAAGGCAGCTCTAAAATGTGCACTTTTGTTACACAACAGTTGACATGTTGACTGCAGGAATTTCCACCATAAGCTGCCACTAGGCTGTCATTTTAGAGAATTTGGTAGTACGTCCAACCGGCCTCACAACCGCAGACAACGTGTAACCAGGCCAGCCCAGGACCTCCACATCTGGCTTCTTTACCTGCAGGATTGTCTGAGACCAGCCACCCGGACAGGTAATGAAACTGATTAGTATTTCTGTCTGTAATAAAGCCCTTTTGTGGGGAAAAGCGCATTCTGATTGCCTAGGCCTGGCTCCCCAGTGGATGTGCCTGGCTCCCAAGGAGGTGGGCCTGTGTCCTCCCAAGCCCACTCACGGCTAAGCCCCTGCCCAGTTATGTGAAATCCATAGATTAGGGCCTAAATAATTTAAGTTGACTGATGTCCTTTTATGAACTGTAACTCAATAAAATCTTAGAAATCTTTGAAATCGTTGCATGTTGCGTTTATATTTTTGTTCGGTATAGATACAATGCACGTACAGATACTGTATAAACTCTTATATTGGGAATGAGCATAAATTGACAGTCACAGATTAGACACAACCTGTTGGAAATAAACTATGTAATCAGAGATGCACTTTGAGATGTAAACGGAGAACCAAAACATTGAGATAAGACAGTAATGAGACCCACAGACTGGGAATGACTGAGATACAATGAGACCCACAGACTGGGAATGACTGAGATACAATGAGACCCACAGACTGGGAATGACTGAGATACAATGAGACCCACAGACTGGGAATGACTGAGATACAATGAGACCCACAGCCTGGGAATGACTGAGATACAATGAGACCCACAGACTGGGAATGACTGTGATACAATGAGACCCACAGACTGGGAATGACTGATACTGATGCACATACCCATGCACACACACACACACATTCTGAGATCGTTAGAGACTTTGACACAGACCCTGAAGCTGATGCTCTTTGACAGGCCTATTTCCCGAGATTCACCACTCTGTCATTTGTCACTAAGAGCTGTTCAATTAATAAGGACAGTAATTTGTGTTTTAGACCCTCAACTGGAAAAGGGAGAGGGGGAGAGAATGTGAATGGCTGTGCTGCTGTTGCAGAAACACTGCAAGCACTGAGGAGGATAAGACAAACAATGGGGGTTCTCTGTGTGTGTGTGTGTGTGTGTGTGTGTGTGTGTGTGTGTGTGTGTGTGTGTGTGTGTGTGTGTGTGTGTGTGTGTGTGTGTGTGTGTGTGTGTGTGTGTGTGTGTGTGTGTGCGCGCACTAGCACTTAACACAAAAGGTTTCTTGTTCCCAGGAGAAAAGAGGTGAAAATCAGGTAAAGCCTCTTTTTCCATCTGCTAGTGTTTTTCTCTGGTTTTTCTCTCCTCTCTTGCTGTGCCAGAACTGCGCCATCTCCCTCTTAATCAGCACCTCTTCATTTCCTTCTAACTTTTCCTGTAGTCCTTCTCCTCTACACTATTATTATCTCAACCCTGTGTACGTGTACGTGTGTGTGTGTGTGTGTGTGCTCGTGTGTGTCAAACCTACCCAAGTACGTACATTACGTCTTTATCATATTGTTTGTTCTCTCTCCCAGTTAGTATATTTTTATCCCCTCTCTGTTAGCCAGTGTAAGATGTGTGAGATGAGATGTAGCCAGTGTCCAGGATTGTCTTTAATTGTGTGTTTGTGGTCTCCATCTGTGGGGAGAGGATGGATGAAAGAGCTGTTGGCCCAGCCAGCTAGCTGCATTATATTTTCACATCAATCCTTTCACTCCTGAGGGCCTCAGCACAACCATAGGCTGAAATAAGCAATCTGCTCAACTATTGTGGAACTATTTACTTGATTCCCCCAGTCGGACAGTGATAGGCTGCTCTTGTTATTAACTGTCTCTCAATAGTTCCCTCTTCCCTCTCTATACCTGACACACATAACTCTTCCCACTTCTGTTAATCCCCCCAGCTCCCCAACACAGCCACTCAAATAAATCTAATTCCTGTCAGGCCAAATGGGTCTGGCCACTCCAGACAATGGCTGTCGGTGGTGAGAGAGGAGATTCCCTTACCTGCAGACCAGACCGGGAGAGGAGGAGGGAAGGTGGAGGGAGGAGAAGAAAAAGAGAAACATAATATCCTTTTAACAGCCAGTGAGTCACCACGGTAGGAGGGTTTGTTTTCTGCTGTTTTCTCCAGAGCCAGACGGCCGCTCCTCAGGGGGAAACGAGTGCTGTCTTTCTGACCTTTCACTGAAAGGGTCTGTTGTTACCACCGCACAGCATTGCACGGCCAAATAAAAACACAATGGCAACACACACACAAGTATAGAGGCACGCACGCACAAACACACACACCTAAAGGTACACATTGATACGTACGCACGCACGCATGCATATGGCACGCTCACAGACTCACTTTCTTCCCCTACCCACTCTCTTCCACTAAAGGATCATCTCTGTAATATGTGGAAAATAAGGGTCCATTCATAGCACGTCTCCCTGTTGTGACAGGCAGTAATTCTCTCTCCTGGGAGTTATAGGGGTGGCAGGTAGCCTAGCGTAGTTGTTAGAGCGAGCTGACAAGGTAAAAATCTGTTGTTCTGCCCCTGAGCAAGGCAGTTAACCCACTTTTCCCCGGGCGCCAAAGACGTGGATGTCGATTAAGGCAGCCCCCCGCACCTCTCTGATTCAGAGGGGTTGAGTTAAATGCAGAAGGCACATTTCAGTTGAATACATTCAGTTGGACAACTGACTAGGTATCCCCCTTTCCCTATTCATAGACCAAAGACATGAGGAAAAACATGCAGCCCGAGGCTGGACAGAACACATACCTGGGGTTTGGTATAGCAGCAGACCAGTACGTTTTGTCTTTTAGATCATAAAACATTTTTGTTGGGGGGACAGGTCCTAGATCAGCGCTCCTAATCAAAGGTGAGTTGTTATGACAGGCCCAGGAGTTCTAGAGACACCCAGGACCAGAGAACCAGAGATTCTAATCAAAGTATGTAACAGAACGACAGAAAGACACTTAAGGGAAACTATAAAGTTTTATAAAGTCCTTTGATGCCCCTGTAGTCAATTCATGATCCTAAATGACTAAATAATGCCCTACTACAGAGCACTGATTAACAAACATTCATCTCCTTCAAAGCAAAGCAAAGACACAGAGAGGGCAAAATAAGTGTTTTCTCTCAATCACTGTTTTTCTTCTCTATTGACCCTATTTTAGGCAGTTAAAGAAAGAGAGAGAGAGAGAGATCCTTTAACAATGACAGCTTCTCCATCCTAGAGGGGGAGAGCAACTATTTCCAGGCCCAGGGATATGTACCAGTCTGTAGCGACCTAAATGCCAATACTGGGCAAGAACCTGACACTCTCAGCACACAAATACGCCCCCCTAGACACAACTATGACAAAACAACCATAATTGAATACAGTTATCTATTCAGAACGGAGATGTGTGGATATACCACTTCTCCAATCTTTTTGGCCTTTTAACAAAGAACAAACAGCAAAAACATATATCAGTTACAAATCTTAGAATCAGCTATTAAAGACTACCAGAATCCACTGGATTTTCCAATTACATTGAATGATCTACAGGACAAAATACAAAGCCCCTAACCCAAAAAGGCCTGTGGTGTTAATGGTATCCTACATGAAATGATAACATATGCAGACCACAAATTCCAATTTGGCCATACTTAAGCACTTTAACATCATTCTCAGCTCTGGCATCTTTCCCAATATTTGGAACCAAGGACTGATAACCCCAATCCACAAAAGTGGAGACAAATTTGGTCCCAATAACTACCGTGGGATATGCGTCAACAGCAAACTTGGGAAAATCCTCTGCATTATCATTAACAGCGAACTTCACATTTCCTCAGTGAAAACAACTGACTGAGCAAATGTCAAATTCGCTTTTTACCAAAACACAGTACGACAGTCCACGTATTCACCCTGCACACCCTGATTGACAAGCAAATGAACCAAAGCAAAGGCAAAGTCTTCTCGTGCTTTGTTGACTTCAAAAAAGTTTTTGACTCAATTTGGCAGGCATGAGGGTCTGCTATACAAATTGATGGAAAGTGGTGTTCGGGGAAAAACATACAACATTATAAAATCCATGTACACAAAAGTGTGCGGATAAAATTGGCAAAAAACACACACATTTCTTTCCACAGGGCCGTGGGCTGAGACAGGGATGCAGCTTAAGCCCCACCCTCTTCAACATATACACTGCACATTTGTGGCCTGCTGGAGGTCATTTTGCAGGGCGCTGGCAGTGCACCTCCTTGCACAAAGGCGGAGGTAGCGGTCCTGCTGCTGGGTTGTTGCCCTCCTACGGCCTCCTCCACGTCTCCTGATGTACTGGCCTGTCTCCTGGTAGCGCCTCCATGCTCTGGACACTACGCTGACAGACACAGCAAACCTTTTTGCCACAGCTCGCATTGATGTGCCATCCTGGATGAACTGCACTACCTGAGCCACTTGTGTGGGTTGTAGACTCCGTCTCATGCTACCACTAGAGTGAGAGCACCGCCAGCATTCAAAAGTGACCAAAACATCAGCCAGGAAGCATAGGAACTGAGAAGTGGTCTGTGGTCACCACCTGCAGAATCACTCCTTTTTTGGGGGTGTCTTGCTAATTGCCTATAATTTCCACCTTTTGTCTATTCCATTTGCACAACAGCATGTGAAATTTATTGTCAATCAGTGTTGCTTCCTAAGTGGACAGTTTGATTTCACAGAAGTGTGATTGACTTGGAGTTACATTGTGTTGTTTAAGTGTTCCCTTTATTTTTTTGAGCACGGTATATCAACGAATTGGCGAGGGCATTGGAACAATCTGCAGCACCCGGACTCACCCTACTAGAATCTGAAGTCAAATGTCTGCTGTTTGCTGATGATCTGGTGTTTCTGTCCCCAACCAAGGAGGGCCTACAGCACCACCTAGATATTCTGCACAGATTCTGTTAGACCTGGGCCCTAACAGCAAATCTCAGTAAGACAAAAATAATAGTGTTCCAAAAAAAGTCCAGTTGCCAGGACCACAAATACAAATTCCATCTAGACACCGTTGCCCTAGAGCACACAAAAAACAATGCAAATCTCGGCCTAACCATCAGCGCCACAGGTAACTTCCACAAAGCTGTGAACGATCTGAGAGACAAGGCAAGAAGGGCCTTCTATGCCATCAAAAGGAACCAAAAAATGGACATACTGGCTAAAAATACTTGAATCAGTTATAGAACCCATTGCCCTTTATGGCTGTGAGGTCTGGGCTCCTCTCACCAACCAAGAATTCACAAAATGGGACAAACACCAACTTTCATGGAGAATTCAGCAAAAATATCCTCTGTGAACAACGTAAAACACCAAATAATGCATGCAGAGCACAATTAGGTCGATACCCACTAATGATCAAGATCCAGAAAAGAGCCGTTAAATTCTACAACCACCTAAAAGGAAGCGATTCCCAAACCTTCCATAACAAAGCCATCACCTACAGAGAGATGAACCAGGAGAAGAGACCCCTAAGCAAGCTGGTCCTTGCTGTTCTGGGGCTCTGTGGGGGTCTGTTTGTGTTTGTGAACAGAGCCCCAGAACAGCAACACAATTAGACCAAACCAAATCATGAGAAAACAAAAGTATAATTACTTGATAGATTGGAAAGAATTAACAAAAAAACAGAGCAAACTATAATGCTATTTGGCAGAATACCTGACCACTGTGACTGACCAAAAATTAAGGAAAGCTTCGACTATGTACAGACTCAGTGAGCATAGCCTTGCTATTGAGAAAGGTTGTCGTAGGCAGACCTGAGCCAGAAAGTGAGGTGGAAACTGAGCTGCACTTCCTAACATCCTTCCAAATGTATGACCATATTAGAGACACAAATTTCCCTCAGATTACACAGACCCACAAAGAATTAGAAAACTCCCACATCTATTGGGTGAAATTCCACAGTGTGCAATCACAGCAGCAAGATTTGTGACCTGTTGCCAGAAATAGTACTTTAACTATTTGCACATTGCTACAACACTGTATATAGACATAATATGACATTTGAAATGTCTTTATTCTTTTGGAACTTGTGTAAGTGTAATATGTACTATTCATTGATTCCACAGGCTCTCTCTATTGTGTCGGCGCCCACATTATCCAGCAGAATCATACTGTATCTCCATCATTTCACTGATCTTTATCAGAAGTTACAGGCTCGGTTTTCAACAGGCCTCTCCCTCTCTATTCTCCTTATAGGGAATCACCCAGGCTGTGACTGTGGTTGTTGTGAGGTCCTTAGATTGAGAACACATGGATGGGGCCAAGGAATCATGTCTTCGTGACATTTCACGTTCCAAACGTTGCTGTGTCATTTTCTGCTTGTTAACTGCGGTCCAGACAGAAACATTTTCTCTACATTTTCACTCTCTAACATGTTCGTTTCCTTCAAATGCAATTGAGGCTAAGTCGTGGTTGGAGGGCATTTTAAATGAACTCCTCGGAGAGTGGGGAGGATGACGACGACGATGACTTCTTCTTGGGAAATGAAATTGCAGTCCCTCTCTGGCCTTTCAGTGATGTGCGGAGACTCCGTGCATGTTAATGACCAGAGACACGTGCTGCATGTGCTTCTGCACTGGAGGTTTAGTAACACGAACAGAGCCACAGTCTGACGACCATTCCTCGTTATATGGCCTCTCTCTGTCTCTGGGTCTTTCTCTCTCCGTCCATCTCTCTCTCCTGGTGTCTCTCTCTCGCTCTCTCTATCTGTCTCTCTCTCTCTCTCCTGGTCCGTCTCTCTCTCTCTCTCTCTCTCTCTCTCTCTCTCTCTCTCTCTCTCTCTATTAATCTCACTCTCTCTCTATTTCCCTCTCTCCCCTTTTGACCCTAACAACAACCAAAACATCCTTGTAATGTTTTCCCGACCAAATTACTAACGAGACTCTAGCGTTACTTGATGGATCTTTTCCTTAGATTCATTTTGTGTGTTGTCACTAACGAGGCTGAAGCATCCAATTAATGGCCGTGTTCTACAGCACCGTTTAGGATGGCTTTTGTTCAAATGTATCAGGAATAGGACATGATGTTGCTATTCAGTGAGCCAACTCACTCTCTGTTGGTTGGATGGACGCATTCATGGGAGGATAGACCAACATACATTTTTCGCTCTGCACTCATTCCTAATCCGGCACTTGTATTGTATATGCTCACACTGAGAGAGATGAAAAAGCGAGAGAGAGAGGATGAGAGAGAGATAAGGGGAAAGAGAAAGAGAGAGGGAAATGGAGAGAGAGATAAAGGGGAGGGAGGGATATTTTGGATGCTTCTCTCCCCCACGGCGAGGAGGCAAGTGTATAGCAGAACATCTGAGAAGCACTATTTTCACACCCCAAACCATTTTTTCTCAAGTCCTCCTTGTCCTGTGAAAGAGAAGTGTGAAGGGTTTCTTTAGTCTTGTGTTTGTGTGTACTTGAGGAAAGGCTTTTTCTCCCTGTTGATAACAAATGTATAACACACACACAGGTACATTATCGCACCTTTTCTCACACGTACAGATGCACACCTGCTAATTCTGTGTGAATGCTGTGTGAATGAGAACATTCTAGTGTCCCTAGGCAGACGGGTTGCCTCCCACAATGTAAACAATGTTCCAGCACACACGTCTGCTGCCAACACCAGCATCGGTTAGGCAGAGAGGAGAGACAAAAATCCATCCAGAGGGAGTTATTTTTCACCAGCACAATTCCTGCCCACATTTTAAGTGCCACGCACCTACACTTGTGATTTGATGGGTGAATTGTTTTTCTACCCTTAAGAAGTGGCCAAGACAATCTGACATGATCCCCAGACCTACTGGAGTGCTTTTGCTCTTGGACTGGGACTTCCGAGACTCTGAATGTTTGAAAGCAGAGGAAAAGTGTGTCAAATTGAATCCTTCCACTTCTGAGGTGAAAGCACTGATTCTGAAAAATCTGATGGGTAGCAGGAGATTGAGGCCTTAGGTCTACTGTTGACCACTTCTGTCGAGGAGCAACTACAATGCCTAATGAGGAGTGTTAGTGTTGCAGCCTGGAAGTGTGTGTGTGTGTGTGTGTGTGTGTGTGTGTGTGTGTGTGTGTGTGTGTGTGTGTGTGTGTGTGTGTGTGTGTGTGTGTGTGTGTGTGTGTGTGTGTGTGTGTGTGTGCGTGTGGTTGAAAATAAGAGGAGATGATACTCGCATCTAGTGAGTTGCAGGCGCTGAGGCCCAGCGTGATGACTCAATCACGATTTATGACATTGTCCGGATGGCTGACCATCTGTTGGCTATCACAAGAGTCAAACACACTTTATCCGTGGCTTTCTCTGGGGTGGGACATTCCCACAGATCCTGAGAGCATGGACACCGTGTGAAGGCAGATACAAACTTGAATTGACAATCTTATTTTTTTCTGTGTGAATTAAATTGGCATGGTTGGTTTGTTTCAAGAGTTCATAAAGAGCTGTGCATTTGTATGTGTTTTATTGTACTGTAAGTGCTATGGATTTATTTTAACAGAGTTACTTTGTTAATCTGTTCGACGGACGGCGGTCAGTTCAAAGAGGGAGCGACTCAGATTTTGCTAAAAAATCTGTATTTATTTAACCTTCTTTTAGACAGATAAGTCATACTGAGACTAGGGTCTATTTTATAGATGAGCCCTACATAAATCAAACACATAAAATATACAATTTACAAAACAAATTAAAACAGACACATTTATCAACATAGAGCAGGGTTTCCCAAACTCGGTCCTCCGGACCCCAAGGAGTGCACGTTTTGGTTTTTGTCCGAGCACTACACAGCTGATTCAAATTATCAACTCAGGGGGACAAGAACATCTCATTTCAGAGAGCTCTGTAAGTTGTTCCACATAAAGGGCACAACAAAACTAAAATCAGCTTTACCCAACTCTGTGGAGACCGAAGGGGCCTCCAGTGTTATTCAAGCCTGAAACCGGGTTTGGTCATTTGTAAGTCTCAATTGAAAATGATGATAGATACATAAGAAGTTTCTGCATGACTGCTTTGTAGATAAACACCAGAAGAAAACAAGAAAAATAAGAGGTGTGATGATTAGATTCAAGAATGCGTGTGGTGTTTTCGTGCCTTTTGTTTCTTGTTTTGGCCAAACAAAGGGTTGTTAATTAGATGATGGGAGTTACTCCTGCTATAAGCAGTATGCCATCGTTTTAGATTAATAGGTTACTACATATCTTTTTATGTTTGAAATCTTGTTAGCAAGCAAGATTTGAGTAAATGCATTCCTCATTTTTTACAGAGTAATTCTTGGATTGACTATTCACTATTTTGCATTGGGGAATGTTATCTACACAAAGCACATTACATTAGATTATGCACAGGTTCCAACCTCACATCTCTGGCTAAAATATACTTGATAAATTAAAGCATAATAACTATCTTCAAAGTAATGACTCGGGACGTTGGGTTTGATATGAAAGCTTCTATTAGTAATAATACTTGTTCTCGTTACATTTAACAACTTTAGATTCTACAGAGCAATGCAAATGAGTTGCTAGCGCAAAGGAGTCAGCTTAATCACCTTGCACCTGCACATAACTGGCGCGTTATCTCTCTCATTCCTGTCGCAAGGCATTCTGGAACTTGCAGTCAAAAGCGTAATTCAATACTAACCAATACAATTACATATGTAAATAACTGTAAAGAAATATCTTTAGATACAGCTCAATGAATTAACTTAAACATTAACTCTGTAACCCATTAAAGTTACAACAGACTATAACCGCTATAAACAGCTAATAAGTCCTATAAGCCTCTAAATAATCACATAAAGTTATCTTAGAACGAATGTAATTATAGTATCTGAGTGTTAATGTGAAGACTCGCAAGCTGGCTAGATTCATCGCTGTAAGTTTATGAACTATAGCATTTATTCAAGTATGAGTTTGTTATAATTCAACACCAAGTTCTCCTCAACTACGTGTGTGTGTGTGTGTGTGTGTGTGTGTGTGTGTGTGTGTGTGTGTGTGTGTGTGTGTGTGTGTGTGTGTGTGTGTGTGTGTGTGTGTGTGTGTGTGTGTGTGTGTGTGTGTGTGTGTGTGTGTGTGCGTGCGTGTGCCTCTCCTGAGTGTAGAAAACAGACAAAGAAACAGATTGGAAAAAGATCTGTTTGTGACACAGAAATAATTTGAATTCCATTGGAGACATCACACAAGTGACGCATCAGCAAACACACATAACACCTGAGTAGACAGACAGACAGACATAGCTGCACAGAGCATTCAACAGTATCACGGACCGGAGATAACGGCACCCTATTCCGTATTTGGTGCACTACTTTTGACCAGGGCCCATAGGGTAGTGCACTATGCAGGAAATAGGGTGCCATGGCCTCTGTGACTAGTGTGGGCTGTGCAACTCAGTAATAGCAGCTGAGGTACCATGTGTCTCAGTTGGTAGAGTATGGCGTTTGCAACAGCAGGATTGTGGGTTCGATTCCCACGGTGGACCACTATGAAAATGTATGCAATCACTACTATAAGTCGCTCTGGATAAGAGCGTCTGCTAAGTGACTGAAGGGTCAAATGTAAAAATGTGTCATGCATGTCTTATACACGTGTGGAGCTGTTATGTTATGTTTTGTGAACTGCAATATGATCTTAAGCAGCAGAGAAATTACTGAAATGTAAATGCTTTTACAGGTTCAATAGTGTCAATCACTCATCTTTGTTCTCCTTGGAGCATAGCGACTCGACATATGGATCTCCATGATGTCTTATTCTGGGCCAGGTCCCAGGCTGATGTCGTGTTGAATTCCAGGTTGAGAAGGTCATCCTCCAACTGGTCAGACCACCTGGCTCTCGGTCTTCCTCTTGGGCGTGGTCAGTTGGGGGATGGCTCCTTGAGGATAAGGTCAGGCTCCAGAGATGGGTTTGATCTAACCAGGTCAGCAAACAGTCGACCCCTTGTCTCCATGGAGGAGACAAGGGTTTAGTCTGTCTTTTGCCGTATTGTGGAGTTCGGGATGTAGTAGTGCCATGTTATGCCCAGTATGCAGCAGAGGCATTTTGATTCAAAGGTGTCCAGACGAGGTGTGCGTTTTTTATAACTTATTTTGTACATAATGTTGCTGCTACCGTCTCTTATGACCGAAAACAACTTCTGGACATCAGGACTGCGATTACTCACCACAGACTGGCAGAATGCTTTTTTTCCTTTAACGAGTCTGACGAGCCCGACGCGAACAATATACTGCTTTCTCGAGAACAGGCCCAGATCCCTGTGATTTGCGTGAAGAGGAGGCGGAGAAAAAGGGGCAAAAGGGCGGGTTGCCTTCTGAGAATTCGTAGGCGATGGAATAAACCCCCACTTCCTTCCATTCTGCTAGCAAACGTGCAATCTTTGGAGAATAAAATAGATGACCTACGCGCAAGATTAAACTACCAACGGGACATTCAAAACTGTAATATCTAATGCTCCACGGAGTAGTGGCTGAAAGGCGACACTATCAACATATAGCTGGCTGGTTATACGCTGCACCGGCAGGATAGAACAGCGCCGTCTGGTAAGACAAGGGGCAGCGGGCTATGTATTTTTGTAAATAACAGCTGGTGCACGATATCGAAGGAAGTCTCGAGCTATTGCTCGCCTGAGGTAGAGTATCTCATGATAAGCTGTAGACCACACAACTATCTTCCTAGAGAGTTTCCATCTGTATTTTTTGTAGCAGTTTACATACCACCACGGTCAGAGGCTGGCACTAAGACAGCATTGAATGAGCTGTATTCCGCCATAAGCAAACAAGAAAATGCATAACCCAGAGGCGGCGCTCCTAGTAGCTAGGGACTTTAATGCAGGGAAACTTAAATCCGTTTTACCAAATTTCTATCAGCATGTTAAATGTGCAACCTGAGGGAAAAAAACTCTGGACCACCTTTACTCCACACACAGAGATGCATACAAAGCTCTCCCCCGCCCTCCATTTGGCAAATCTGACCATAATTCTATCCTCCTGATTCCTGCTCACAAGCAACAATGAAAGCAGGACGCACCAGTACCTAGATCAATAAAAAAGGGTTCAGATGATGCAGATATTAAGCTACAGGACTGTTTTTCTAGCATAGACTGGAATATGCTCCGGGATTCCTCCGATGGCATTGAGGAGAACATCACATCAGTCATTGGCTTCATCAATAAGTGCATCGATGACGTCGTCCCCACAGTGACTGTACATACCCCAACCAGAAGCCATGGATTACAGGCAATGTTCGCAATGAGCTAAAGGCTAGAGCTGATGCTTTCAAGGAGCGGGACTCTAAACCGGAAGCTTATAAGAAATCCCGCTTTGCCCTCCGACGAACCATCAAACAGGCAAAGCGTCAATACAGGACTAAGATTGAATCATACTAAACCGTCTCTGACGCTCGTCGGATGTGGCAGGGCTTGCAAACCATTACAGACTACAAAGGGAAGCACAGCCGAGAGCTGCCCAGTGACACGAGCCTATCAGACAAGCTAAACTTCTATGCTCGCTTCGAGGCAAATGGCACTGAAACATGCATGAGAGCACCAGCTGTTCCGGAAGTCTGTGGGATCACGCTCTCCACAGCCGATGTGAGTAAGACCTTTAAACAGGTCAACCAAGGTCAACCCAGGCTTCTAAACAGCTTCTACCCCAAAGCCATAAGACTCCTGAACACCTAATCAAATGGCTACCCAGACTATTTGCATTTGCATTGATCCTGTACCAGGACCCCCCTGTATATAGTCTCGCTATTGTTATTTTACTGCTGCTCTTTAATCAAGTTTATTTTTCAAGTTAATTTTTTTAATTACTTGTTACTTTTACTTCTTATTCTTATCCATATTTTTTAAACTGCATTGTTGGTTAGGGGCTCGTAAGTAAGCATTTCACTGTAAGATCTACACCTGTTGTATTCGGCGCATGTGACTAATACAATCTTATTTTATTTTATTTGATGGTAAAGGTCCATGATTCTGATCCGTACATCAATCAGATAGTGTGAGGTTCAATAGGGTATAAATCACAGGAGGTTGGTGGCTCAGTGGAATGGTATCAAATACATCAAACACATGGAAACCATGTGTTTGATGCCATTCCATTTGCCCCGTTCCGGCCATTATTATGAGCCGTTCTCCCCTCACCAGCCTCCTGTGGTAAAAATATAAACTGTACACAAGTAAGGAGTGAAAAGGGCTTACAAAAATGTGTGTGTAAACGTTTGTGTGTCCATATACCTACAAATGATGCACCAACTTGTTCCTGTAAGGATAGGACAACATGAGCACTACTAACAGCGTCCCTGCGGACAACCACATGACTAAATTAAGAGAGTCTGCTTTCCATGCACGCATAGACTGAGTTAATTAGCCAATGCCGATCCTCCTTCATTCTTATTCAGATTCAGGTGGCATGGAAAGGGTCTGGAAAGCTGTTCGAGTCCATACTTAATTTGAGACACAGGTACCATTAGGTAAATATAGCAGGGTTGTGTTGCCTTGCTCCCGAGCAGGTGAATGTTTCTTTGACAAAAGTGGTCGACTTCCTTCAATAGCCTCCTTCAATAGCCTCCTTCAATAGCCTGAATGAGACGGGTGGTCAGAATGGGACAGATTCAGGGTACATTCTTCAGGGCAAAACATTGTAAAATGCTCAGATCAAATCAATCAATCTAATGTATTTATAAAGCCCTTCTTACATCAGCTGATGTCACAAAGTGCTGTACAGAAACCCAGCCTAAAACCCCAGACAGCAAGCAATGCAGGTGTAGAAGCACGGTGGCTAGGAAAACCTCCCTAGAAAGGCCAGAACCTAGGAAGAAATCTAGAGAGGAACCAGGCTATGAGGGGTGGCCAGGCTATGAGGGGTGACCAGGCTATGAGGGGTGGCCAGGCTATGAGGGGTGGCCAGGCTATGAGGGGTGGCCAGGCTATGAGGGGTGGCCAGGCTATGAGGGGTGACCAGGCTATGAGGGGTGACCAGGCTATGAGGGGTGGCCAGGCTATGAGGGGTGGCCAGGCTATGAGGGGTGGCCAGGCTATGAGGGGTGGCAAGATCACCATTTTCGATATCCCTGTTGCAGGAGAAGTTTCCTGCAATGCAGGTAATGTAAAACCTGTAGTGTATTTGAGGTTTTAAAAGGTTTCTGAGGTTTGTAATTTCCACTTTGAAATGTCAAACTTGATTTTCCCTTAATGAAAATGGATCAACCCCTACAAAAATGTCCATTAATTATAATCTACATAATAATTCACATTTCCAGTTGCTGTAGGATTATTTTCCTGTTGTAGTAAACTGACTCAAGTTAAGGTCCTACATCTGTAAAATAGATTATGAAGAACCAACATGCCTCTCTGACATGAAATTAGGATTCATACCAACTCTGTGACATTTCTGTGTAATGCTAGGGAAAAAAACAAAACATGCACCCAGGGGGGGCCTCGGACCGAGTTTGGGAATCGCTGCCATAGAACAAGATTAATAAACCAATTCCATTCTTGCATCTGGAATAGGAGAGGATTAGAGAGAGAGCAAGCGAGAGAGAGAGAAAGAGAGATAGAAAGAGAGAGAGAGAGAGAGAGAGAGAGCGAGAGAGAGAGAGAGAGAGAGAGAGAGAACGAGAGAGAGAGAGAGAAAGAGAGAGAGAGAGAGAGGAGAAAGAACAAAGTGTTCCAAATGTATCACGTCCGTGTGTAAAAAGCCAATGCATCTTTAGTCTAGTCTAATCTGTGAAATTCTAGGATACTGTATGTGTGTGTGTGCGTACGCTCCTCCCTGCTTCCGTGTGTGTGTTCATCTCCCATATTACAAATGAAGTTAATCCCAGTGTGCTACAGTCAGACCTGCTCTGGTTCTGGCTGTCCAATCCAGCGTTCTTCTTTCAAGGAAGATAATACAGAGATTATATGGAGAGTGATAATCTGGAGCTGGTTGATGAGAGAGGGGACCAAGGGGCCTGTATAGCCAGCCATGATAAGGCCCCTCTCACAACATGTCTCCTACTATGGTGTCCAAGCCCTGCTTCACACTGCCTGTATCTGTGTCACACACTTTAACGTACTGAACACACATGATCCTAAATATGAACTTTCACACAGACCATATAAACACACGTTGTTTATTGTACATCCACTTTCAGCTAGGCCTCCTCTGCTATGTGAAGAATTGCCAACCCTGGAAAATGATCATTTTCAGAGGAATGGGATTCACAAACGTTCCATCACACCACAACAATAGAACTATGTGGGTTGATAAAATGCACCTTCCTAGGCGAAGAGGGAGAGTGTCTGTGATTGGCCCAGCAATTATTCCACCCAATGTGTCTGGGTTCAGGGTGTTCATTAAATATCACTGTCTCCTCATCACAACAACCAGACAAAAAGTGTCTCCGTGTGAACAGAACAGGGTCTGTGCACAAAAGGGCAGCCTATTCCATACATAATGCACTAGGGCTCTGGTCATAAAAGTGCACCATATAGGGAATAGAATGCCATTTTGAGACATATGTACTGGGCTATCATAACAATACAGACATTCTCGGGAGAGGATTAGCCAGCTAACACGTGTTCAGCCAAGCCAGAGTAGCTCAGTTGGTGGAGGATTCAATTACATGAAATCTAAAGCATGTTGTAGCGTCTTTTAACACCAATGAGGAAAACCTTTTAAACCGAAGCACAACAGCAAACCCTGCTTCTCCCTCTGACTTACAGGATTACTACAGGGACTCTGTCTTTCTCGCAGTCTTTCTTTCTCAAACCCCATCTCTTCTCTGTCTTTCTTTCTCCTCTCTCTTTCTCACAGTCTCTCCCTTTTTCTCCCTCTCTCCTCTCCCTCTGACATACTTTGCCGTGTCAACATGCCTCCTGTCACCTCCAGAGTGCTGGTGTAAGAGAGAGAGGTCAGAGAGAGGGAGAGAGAGAGAAAAAGCAACAGAGCCCCTGCATCACTTATCAAAGAGAAGTAGCCTAGGAGGACATTAGGGAAAGCAAACAACACAACTAAAAACAATTAAATGTAATTGATGCCAGTTACACCGTTCACCCTCCTGTTCCAATAGAGCATCAGTCATGTGCTGCTGGACAGGTTGAACATCCCTTCATTGTAGTTTGACAATTTTTGGGATGTGGAGAAGACAATATTGTGTGTGTGTGTGTGTGTGTGTGTGTGTGTGTGTGTGTGTGTGTGTGTGTGTGTGTGTGTGTGTGTGTGTGTGTGTGTGTGTGTGTGTGTGTGTGTGTGTGTGTGTGTGTGTGTGTGTGCGCGTGCGTGCGCTGTTGTTGCCTCCATTGTTGCGTTGACCTCTAGCAGCCGCAAGGCCCTCAGACCTCTGAGTGACATCATTTAAACACAATTCAAGTCTGAGGTGGAGGGACAGGCATTCATTAGCATCCTTACCTACCAAACACTGTCCTGGAGCACAGTTATGTTTATTAAAGAAGTGTCTCCCTGTCAACCCCCAGATAATGTCAGCTGCCAAGTTCCTGCCTAGTCTGGAGGGGACACACAGAGTTACTACTGACAGCTACCAACCACAGTGCACACACACATGTACACACAAACACATCCCTCTCCACTGCTCCCATTCTCTGACTGATGGTCCTGGTCCTGTAAGGGGGCTCTTTCACCTCTGAACCCCCCCCCCCCCCCCCCCCCCCACTGCTGTTACTAGGCGACCGTGCACATGGAGGGATAGGGGGTTAGGCGGGGTTACACTCACTGGAGTACCATACTGTCGACTCGGAGTTTACCATAACCACACCCTCAGGATATAGACCGGGTTACAGTACAGCCTGTGGATGGTGAGGGGTGCTGCGTTGGCACAGAAGGGGAACAAAGAGGAGACGGGGGATGTTTTGCCTCTCTGATGCCATGGCGTTAGAGCAGTAGTCTCCAATACAGTTGCTGGCAACCCATAGACCGCGCAGACTTTTTGTTCAACTAAACACATCATCAAGCACCAAATTACTAGGCTGCATGATCCCACATCTGTTTGTGCTCTTGACAACTCCATGGCGGTCAAGCCAAACAGAAACATGACTATTCCATAAGGAGTTGGCAAGAGAGTCGAAACAGACTGGCACGTAGGCTATACCAAATTGCACCAAATTAGTTCAAACAGGTGTGTTAGTGCAAGGCTGGCAGAAAGCCCTGTGTCGCCATGTTGGTTCCCAAGACCAAGAAGGAAGTGCCATTAAAAGTTACTAGCATATTTCAAAATGTACTTTATGACCTCTCTTTTTCAGAGAGCCTGAACTGTCGGAGTGTCTCTTGCCATCCAGTGTGTGTTGCATTTGTGTGAGTGTGAGCATACGTCCGTACATACGTACATGGATGCGTACATGAGTACATAGAAGATATGGGTCCCATCTGGGCTGGCGTCCTCCTCAGTCCTCCACTTTGCTCAACAATGAGAACCATGAGAATCCTACCATAGAGAACAAAAGATCAGGGGAGAAGGACGAGGAAGAGGAGGATGAAGGAGAAGGAGGAGGAAAATAAGGAGGAGGATGAAGAGGAGGAGGAGGATGAAGGAGAAGGATGAAGAGGAGGAGGAGGGAATGGGGAGGACGAGGAGATCAACCTTCTGATTGTTACTGTACTATTATTATCTTCCTCCACTACTGCTTGTCCCTGTTATTATATTACGAGTACATTGGCTATTGCCCTGCTCAGTAATTAGCCTTTTTTGTTATTGTACTGAGTAATCATTATTCCACTCTGTCATTAGGACTCCCTGTGGATAACAGGCGAACAAGGTGCCGTGGTTGACAGAGTGGAAAGGTGAGTTTGACTGAATGATTGTAAGCAAATGTGTGTGTGTGTGAGAGAGTTGTGTGATTGTGAACGTAAATTAATGAGTGATTAAGGCGACTTGTGTGTAAGAGATGGGAGAGGGACAGTAGTGCACGAATCAGCGCTATAACGCAAGACGGTTGGTCGCTGGGCTGTTGTTGAAAAATATCTTTCATTTACTGTAGCCATAGTGATCGCCTCATCCTCCAACGGCTCAAATTGTCACGATCGTCAAAGGGAGAGAGAGAGGACCAAGGCGCAGCGCGTGAAAAATACATCTTCTCTTTATTTTAAGAAGAAAAATGAAACAAAACAACAAACAGACGACCGTGAAGCTATAAATCTAGATAGTGCTGACACAAACACTACACATAGACACAGACACAGCGACAATCACCCACAAACAAACAGTGTAAAAACACCTACCTTAATATGACTCTCAATCAGAGGAAACGTCAAACACCTGCCTCTAATTGAGAGCCATATCAGGTCACCCTAAACCAACATAGAAACAGAAAACATAGACTGCCCACCCAAACTCACGTCCTGACCAACAAACACATACAAAAACTAACAGAAAACAGGTCAGGAACGTGACATAACCCCCCCCTTAAGGTGCGAACTCCGGGCGCACCAGCACAAAGTTTAGGGGAGGGTCTGGGTGGGCATCTGACCACGGTGGTGGCTCAGGCTCTGGGCGAGGTCCCCACCCCACCATAGTCAATCCCAGCTTACGTTTCCCCCTACGACTGACCACCCTCCTATTCCACCCACTTGATTTCTTGGGTAACATCGAGACAAGGGGCAGCACCGGGACAAGGGACAGCACCGGGATAGAGAGATAGCTCGAAACAAAGAGGTAGGTCAGGATAGAGAGGTAGCTCAGGATAGAGGGGCAACTCCGGACTGAAGGGCAGCTCCGGACAGAGAGACAGCTCTGGACTGAGGGGCAGTTCTGGATGGCTGGCTCTGGACTGGGTGGCAGCTCCGGACTGGGTGGCAGCTCCGGACTGGGTGGCAGCTCCGGACTGTAGGGCAGCTCATGACTGTAGGGCAGCTCATGACTGTAGGGCAGCTCATGACTGTAGGGCAGCTCATGACTGTAGGGCAGCTCATGACTGTAAGGCAGCTCATGACTGTAAGGCAGCTCATGACTGGAGGGCAGCTCATGACTGGAGGGCAGCTCATGACTGTAGGGCAGCTCATGACTGTAGGGCAGCTCATGACTGTAGGGCAGCTCCTGACTGGCTGGCGGCTCTGGCAGCTTCTGACTGGCTGGCGGCTCTGGCAGCTCCTGACTGGCTGGCGGCTCTGGCAGCTCCTGACTGGCTGGCGGCTCTGGCAGCTCCTGACTGACGGACGGCTCTAGCGGCTCCTGACTGACGGACGGCTCTAATGGCTCGGGACAGACGGGCGGCTCTAATGGCTCGTGGCAGACGGATGACTCAGAAGGCGCTGGGCAGACGGATGGCTCAGAAGGCGTTGGGCAGACAGATGGCTCCGACGGCGCTGGGCAGACAGATGGCTCCGACGGCGCTGGGCAGACAGATGGCTCAGACCTGCTGAGGCGCACAGTAGGCCTGGTGCGTGGTACCGGAACTGGAGGTACCGGGCTGAGGGCACGCACCTCAGGGCGAGTGCGGGGAGAAGGAACAGTGCGTACAGGGCTCTGGAGACGCACAGGAGGCTTGATGCGTGGTGCCGAAATTGGAGGCACTGAGCTTGAGACACGCACCACAGGGAGAGTGCGTGGAGGAGGAACAGGGCTCTGGAGACGCACTGGAAGCCTGGTGCGTGATGTAGGCACTGGTGGTACTGAGCTGGGGCGGGAAGGTGGCGCCGGATATACCGGACCGTGCAGGCGTACTGGCTCCCTTGAGCACTGAGCCTGCCCAACCTTACCTGGTTGCATGCTCCCCGTAGCCCGTCCAGTGCGGGGAGGTGGAATAACCCGCACTGGGCTGTGTTGGCGAACCGGGGACACCATGCGTAAGGCTGGTGCCATGTACACCGGCCCGAGGAGACGTACTGGAGGCCAGATATGTTGAGCCGGCTTCATGGCACTTGGCTCAATGCTCACTCTAGCCCGGCTAGTGCGGGGAGGTGGAATAACCCGCACCGGGCTATGAACACGTACAGGAGACACCATGCGCTCTACTGCGTAACACGGTGTCTGCCCGTACTCTCGCTCTCCACGGTAAGCCCGGGAAGTTGGCGCAGGTCTCCTACCTGACTTCGCCACACTACCCTTTAGCCCCCCCCCAAGAAATTTTTGGGTATTACTTGCGGGCTTTTCGGGCTTCCGTGCTAGACGCGTCCCCTCATAACGCCGGTTCCTCTCTCCGGTTTCCTCCGCTCTCCGAGCTGCCTCCAGCTGTTCCCATGGGCGGCGATTCACTTCAACTTTAGCCCATGGTCCTTTTCCTTCCATGATTTCCTCCCAAGACCAGAAATCCTGCTTCGTGCGCTGTCCGTTAACCCGCTGCTTGATCTGGGTTTGGTGGGTGGTTCTGTAACGTTCGTCGTCATATTCCTCCTCCTCGGATGAGGAGGAGCATGGATCAGACCAACACGCAGCGAGGTATGTAGACATAATGAATTTATTAGACACGACGAACACTGACACGAACTATACTTGAATATTACAAAATAACAAACAAACAACGTAGACTGACCTGAACATGCAAACTACATGTCACGAAGCACACATGAACAGGAAAGAACGAACGAACGAGACGAGACAGTACCGTGTGGTGCAAAAAACACAGACACTACAAAAACACATACATTCACCATGTCACACCCTGACCTAACTAAAATAATAATGAAAACAAAGATAACTAAGGCCAGGGTGTGACACAAATGGTGTCCTTGACTTCCTCTGTTTCCTCTCCTCCATCACCTACTCTGCTTTTTCAAGGGACATTTTTTTAACTGAGTTTACCCTAGCCGGTCGCATCCGGTCGTCTCAACCCCAGCTGGTTTGTAGAGGGTCATCAGAGGGTCATCATAGCCTTTTCTGAACTGTCTGCCCTAACCCAGAATTAACCTGTCCGTCACCCTGGTATATAGCCTTTAGCACTAGCGTATCTGTCTTAAATATATTGTTAATAATCACCACACTGGAGGCACCATTGATTTACAAATGGTGCCACCTGTGAGGACAAATATTTACAATATTGAAATATTTGCAGTTAAAGTCAGAAGTTTACATACACCTTAGCTAAATACATTTAAACTCAGTTTTTCACAATTCCTGACATTTAATCCTAGTAAAAATTCCCTGTCTTAGGTCAGTTAGGATCACCACTTTATTTTAAGAATAATAGTAGAGAGAATGATTTATTTCAGCTTTTATTTCTTTCATCACATTCCCAGTGGGTAAGAAGTTTACATACACTCAATTAGTATTTGGTAGCATTGACTTTAAATTGTTTAACTTGGGTCAAATGTTTCGGGTAGCCTTCCACAAGCTTCCCACAATAAGTTGGGTGAATTTTGGCCCATTCCTCCTGACAGAGCTGGTGTAACTGAGTCAGGTTTGTAGGCCTCCTTGCTTGCACACGCTTTTTCAGTTCTGCCCGCAAATGTTCTATAGGATTGAGGTAAGGGCTTTGTGATGGCCACTCCAATACCTTGACTTTGCCACAACTTTGGAAATATGCGTGGGGTCATTGTCCATTTGGAAGACCCTTTTGCGACCAAGCTTTAACTTCCTGACTGATGGCTTATGATGCTGCTTCAATATATCCACATAATTTTCCATCCTCATAATGCCATCTATTTTGTGAAGTGTACCAGTCCCTCCTGCAGCAAAGCACCCCCACAACATGATGCTGCTACCCCCGTGCCTCACGGTTGAGATGGTGTTCTTCAGCTTGCAAGCCTCCCCCTTTTTCCTCCAAACATAACGATGGTCATTATGGCCAAACAGTTCTATTTTTGTTTCATCAGACCAGAGAACTTTTCTCCAGAAAGTACGATCTTTGTCCCCATGTGCAGTTGCAAACCGTAGTCTGGCTTTTTTATGGCGGTTTTGGAGCAGTGGCTTCTTCCTTGCTGAGCGGCCTTTCAGGTTATGTTGATATAGGACTCGTTTTACTGTGGATATAGATACTTTTGTACCTGTTTCATCCAGCATCTTCACAAGGTCCTTTGCTGTTGTTCTGGGATTGATTTACACTTTCGCACCAAAGTACGCTCATCTCTAGGAGACAGAACGCGTCTCCTTCCTGAGCGGTATGACGGCTGTGTGCTCCCATGGTGTTTATACTATTGTTTGTTCAGATGAACGTGGTACCTTCAGGCGTTTGGAAATTGCTCCCAAGGATGAACCAGACCTGTATACAATTTCTTTTCTGAGGTCCTGGCTGATTTATTTTGATTTTCCCATGATGTCAAGCAAAGAGTCACTGAGTTTGAAGATAGGCCTTGAAATACATCCACAGGTACACTTCCATTTGACTCAAATTATGTCAATTAGCCTATCAGAAGCTTCTAAAGCTATGACATGATTTTCTTGAATTTTCCAAGCTGTTTAAAGGCACAGTCAACTTAGTCTATGTAAACTTCTGACCCACTGGAATTGTGATACAGTGAATTATAAGTGAAATAATCTGTCTGTAAACAATTTTTGGAAAAATTACTCGTGTCATGCATTAAGTAGAAAGTAGTAACCGACTTGCCAAAACTATAGTTTGTTAACAAGACATTTGTAGAGTGGTTGAAAACTGAGTTTTAATGACTCCAACCTATGTGTATGTAAACTTCCAACATCACTGTATACCCATAGATTAATACTACTGTTATAATTCTATTGTCCTAACCCAGACTCAGCCTGTCTGTCTCTCTGGTCTATAACCTCCCCTGAGGTGTCTGTCTACTAACAGACTGTAAACTAGATTATTGATCCCATATTCCTGGGTTTATTATTAATGCGTAACTGTCTGAGCGGAGCCACATACACACTCACAAACACAAATATGGAGCGGGAAGCTGCAGGAAGCCTGAGACTGTGCTGTCTGGTTTGGTGGTGTTGGCGGTGATTGTACAGATGAACATGTTTGGCTGAGTTCCCCTGGATTTTAGGAGACCTCATTTACCGGGGTCCAGAGAGAGAGAGAGCCCAGAAGGAGCAGGGCAGTCTGAGCCCGTGCAGTAGACCAGGAGAGTCCACTCACTCACTGCCAGCACCTTCACTCTGAGAGGATTACGTTGTTGTTGTTGGAGTTGAAATTGAGACAGTTGTTTATGTGAGCTCCCAATACATTTTTTGACCTTTAAAGATTAAATTTGAAACATGTTTTTCTCCTGTGACAAAAAAATCGATGCCCTCAAAACAAAAACAGAAACACACAAAAACATATTTAAAGGGGGACTGAACTTCCTGATTTGGCCTCATTTGGTGCGGGGGGGGGGGGGTAATGTCAGTGTCGCGTGTGTGTGTTCACACGTGGAAAGCATTTTATTTTATGTTATTGTTTCATTTTTCTTGTCGGCATTATCTTTAATGTATGTTATTTTTATTGAGATTTATATATTTTTTTTTATTAACCCAGACTTCCACAGGAATGCTGGCCCATGTTGACAACAATGCTTCCCACAGTTGTGTCAAGTTGGCTGGATGTCCTTTGGATGGTGGACCATTCTTGATACACACGGGGAAACAGTTGAGTGTGAAAAACCCAGCAGCGTTGCATTTCGTGACACAAACCGGTGCACCTGGCACCTACTACCATACCCAATTTAAAGGCACTTAAATCTTTTGTCTTGCCATTTCACCTTCCGAATGGTACACATACACAATCCATTTCTCAATTGTCTCAAGACCTTAAAATCCATATTTTTAACCTGTCTAAGGGATCATAGCTTTCACCTGGATTTCACCTGGATTCACTTGGTCAGTCTATGTCATGGAAAGAGCAGGTGTTCCTGTACACTTAGTATATATATATATATATATATATATATATATATATATATGTGTGTGTGTGTGTGTGTGTGTGTGTGTGTGTGTGTGTGTGTGTGTGTGTGTGTGTGTGTGTGTGTGTGTGTGTGTGTGTGTATCTTATTGGCAGTGTTGGGGGACAAGCACTACTTCGGAGTCTAGTGAAAGCAGCATCGAGCCATGCAGTAAATTAAACAATCTGTTCCCTTGGATAAAGATCACAAGAGCTATATTGGCAAACTGGAGTGAACAAGCTGTAACCATGGCCTTTGGAGACTCCAATTAAAATACCTCCAGCTCTCTGCTTAAGATGTGTCATGGAGAATGGTAGCTAGTATTACTGAAGAGGAAAGCTTTCTCCTTTATTCCCTGCTTCCTTTCACTGTGGCTACTGGCTCAGAGTCCCAAGTCTGACTGCTGATGGTAGGTGTAGGGTGTGTTGTTATTCTGTGGAGAGATAAGGACTCATTCACTACCATTCTATTTTGATTGATTGCTTTCTTGCTCTGTGGTTGATGTAGAGGTGTGTCTTTTCACTCTAGGTTCATTTGAAATGGCACCCTAGCTGGCTCAAAGTAGTGCACTATATAGGGAATTGTGTTCTATTTTGGAGTGTCAATAACATCCGCCTATACACTATTAGTATTGCCACATTCGCCACGTCTTTCCCTCTGAACCAAAAGGGTGATAAAGTGTCTTACAGCTAATCCACTTAGTGGAGGACCAAGTTGGGCTCCTGTGTTTATTTGCTATGTGTGACATCATACTACAGCTTGTGATGTAAACAACATTATCTGTGTGATGTGTTTTCTCATTTGGTTCAATGTAGATCGTAAATGTGGGTGGTCTTTTTTAACTAACTTGATAAAAAGAACTGAACTGAACTGTACAATCCATGCCCGATCTAATTTCCTAACAAAAATACACACATCCAGTTTTACACTCACATTCTCAGTGGTCTGCAACTCTGCACAACCCTGCACTACTGCTTTTGTGATGCAACTAGCCAGTACGAGCTCAGTCAGTGAGTGAAAACGAGGACCAGCAGTCTATCACTGCCAATCTCTCTCTCAATATTAGCACCATCATGTCAACACTGAAATAACACCTGTATGGCTAGAAATATCATCGCCACTTTTAAGCACTCTGCAAAAGACAATAGCAATCTCTTAAACCATATCACTATGACCCTTAAGTGGAACACAAAACATTATCCCTCTTACTGTATACAAATATCTTCCTGTGATCTGCCTGTGTTTGGGGAATCATTTTCCAGACATGTAATTAGATGAGGCCTTTGCTGTTCCAGTTGTTCCAGTTGTTGATCTTGGGCGTGGTGGTGAGTATGGCATCCTAACCCTGCATTGATGGAGGTAAGGAGCACCTGGCAGGTCCCAGAGCAGGTTTTCATCCCACTTCACTGTGTGACGAATGTCGATGCATATAGCACTGAGTCAGCAGCTTGGCATTAGCACAGCGCTACGCCTCGCCATAAGACTCTGTGTACTGCACCATGGTCACGCTGCTAACAGGCTAGTACAATAGCATGACACCATTCAGTGCATTACATACAGTACAAAACAGCCAGCCTGAATGCAATGTAAGTATTGCGGACATAATGCAATAACTGCAGCATTATGTACACACACACACACACACACACACACACACACACACACACACACACACACACACACACACACACACACACAAACCATACACAGCTCCATACTGATGTTTACAGCACACTCAGACAACTCCAACAGCAAAGAATGATGGTAGTGCACTCACCAGATGCAGTGGTTCGATCACATCCCCTTAGGTGGGGTAGAGTAGTGGATGTACTCTCTGTCTCTGTGCTGACTGTGTCTCTCCTACTCCCCCTCTCTCTCTCTCTCTCTCTCCCTCTTTCTCTCTCTCTCTCTCTCTCTCTCTCTCTCTCTCTCTCTCTCTCTCTCTCTCTCTCTCTCTCTCTCTCTCTCTCTCTCTCTCACTGTCTCTCTCTCTCTCTGTCTCTCTCTCTCTCTCTCTCTCTCTCTCGCTCTCTTTCTCTCTCTCTTTCTTCCTCTTTATAAACCCCTCTTTCTCTCCAGAGAGTAGTAGGTTGAAGTGGTTATGTGTGTGTGTGTGTGTGTATGTGCGTGTGTGCGTGTGTGAGAGATTGGTGTATTTCCCCAGGCTGTGTGTGTGTACGTCTTAATGTGGCAGTGGCTCAGCCTAATCCCTACTGAGTAGGAGAGATTGAGCAGGTGCTAGGCAGCAAGAAGTCAGTAGAGAATAACAAACTAATGCTACACTGCACACACACACACACACACACACACACACACACACACACACACACACACACACACACACACACACACACACACACACACACACACACACACACACACACACACACACACACACACACACACACACACACACACACACACACGCATGCACCCACAAACAACAAACAGTAAATCAGTCAATTGAACATGTCATTTTGTGCTCAACACTATTACAGATAAACACAAAAAAATAACACATACAAATTCCCCTTGAATAGTTCAAATGTATGTCATGGTGATTGACAATAAATGGTAACTCCAAGTTCAAACTCCAAGTTCAAAGAGAGGAACTGATTGTGTTATCTCACGCAAACATATACACACAACCTACCCGGCCAAAACAGCCCCCCAAAATATTTCTCATGTGAAGACGTTGAATCAACTTGGAAAACTGATTTGAGTTGAGAAAAGTCATTAACGTAAGAATGTGTTTTTTTTTTTACCCAACGTAAAACCTAAATCCAATGACACGGTGACATTTATTTTTATTTCACATTGAATTCATGTTAGTTGACAACTCAACTAGACATTGAACTTACGTCTGTGCCTAGCGAGAAGCAAGCAACACGCATGCGAGCGCACACACATAATTATGCCTAAATGGATTAGGGGGTAAAGCAGGACTCCCTGTAGGAAGCTCTTAACTGGAATTGTCGATGTCACAGTAGCCTTTGGGAGTTTGTAGACCATGGCAAACACTGGAGTAGGATCAGCTAGGATCACAGGTAGGATCAGCTAACCAGAGAGGACAGGGACAGGTAGGGTGGCCCCTGCCCCCTGTCAAAATTCATAACTACACTTAGCAGTGAGCAACGAGGGACCCTGGCATGGTAGGAAGATTGTAGTTTCACTCAAGCAGGCACGCACATGCAGGCACACAGACACACACTACGGACATAGTACCTTGTTATGTCCTCCATTTATATTTCATAAGACATAACAAGCCATACAGCAGCTCATCAACACCCGTGTCAGTTTGAGAAAAGAGATTTATCAAAATAACCATCAAATTCCAGTTGTGCCAACAGTCTTTTCTGTCCCTGTCTGAAGGTTTAAACAGAGAGAGAGAGAGAGAGAGAGAGAGAGAGAGAGAGAGAGAGAGAGAGAGAGAGAGAGAGAGAGAGAGGGCTGAGGTAAACAGCAGGCGACCTTAGGGCAGATGTGTGAATACAAAAGTCCACCACAGAAACACAGCCGTAGCCACAGGGGTCAGCACAGAGCAAAGCAGAGCATGCCACCGACCTCTAAACATTCATTTTTCTGTCTGTTTGTCACGCCCTGGCCATAGAGAGGTTTTTATTCTCTATTTTGGTTAGACCAGGGTGTGACTAGAGTGGGCATTCTAGTTTCTTTATTTCTATGTTTTCTATTTATTTGTTTTTGGCCGAGTGTGGTTCCCAATCAGAGGCAGCTGTCTATCGTTGTCTCTGATTGGGAATCATACTTAGGCAGTCCTTTTTCCCTCTTTCATTTGTGGGTTCTTATTTTTGCATTTGTTGTTATTTTGCCCTGCAGAACGTCACGTTCGTATTTTGTTTTGTTGTTGTCGGTGTTCATTAAATAAATAAATAGAATGAACACATACCACGCTGTGCTTTGGTCCACTTCTTCCCATGACGATCGTGACACTGTTACCTACAGGTTATGAGGTCAAATACAGTGCTAGATGGATGGTATAGCCAGACCTGAAGAGGTAAGGGGAAGAGGAGGGGTTAAAAAGGAGAGAGGATCAGAGGAGTACATGGGGAATATCATAGTAGAGGCAAGAATAAAAACAGGGAAAGCAGAGGAGAGCGAGAGAGTGAAAGAAAGAGATACAAATTGGGTAAATTGAGTGTGAGAAGTAGAGAGAGCGAGAGAGAAGGAGAGGGACAGGAGAGAGAGAAAAATAAACAAATTGGGAGAAAGGGAGAGAGACTCATAAAACTGACCAAAAGAGAAGGCGGAAAAACAGAATACAGAAAAGACAGAAAGAGCTAAAGTTGGGGTAAATGGAGTGTGAGAAGTGGAGAGAGAGACACTCTAAAAACACAGAGAAAGAGAGTGATGGAAAGGTCTGGGCCATAATTGTGGTCATTCATCTCCCAGGTTTGAGCAGCATGTGTCAGGTGTCATCCATCAGTCAGTCCAATGACTCTCTGAACAGCAGTTGATAAGATGCAGCTTGGAGCCAGGCCAGTCATGGGATGTGCTCCGGACCATTATCGCACCAAAGTCACTCACAAATGGACACTGACACTCGTACGCATGCACTCATACACACCTGGACACAATCTGAAGAGGAACAAGATGTGCTGTGTGTGTGTGTGTGTGTGCGTGCGTGCGTGCGTGCGTGCGTGCGTGCGTGCGTGCGTGCGTGCGTGCGTGCGTGTGTTACGAGTGGTGATAAATGCCATAAATTAATCGTTGAATGTGTGAATGTGTGAACTCTTGAATGTGTGATTATCATATATATTATTTTGTTACTTGAAGGTGTGACTTAAACGTATGAACGTGTGACCTTTTGTGTGTTTTTTTTAACCATTCAAGTTTATTTATAACAATACGATGCGTAAATGTTTGATTAATTAGTTAATGGTATTCACTCCACAATATAAAAGCCATGATACTAACAGGACCCCTGCACTGTTCACCATCTCTCATTACCACATTATAACATTGTTCATTGGGTCTACATTAATTAGGTTGAAGATTAACTTAAGATGATTTTGATAACCAAATGTGATAAAGAGCCATGTTCCTACCCTTAAAACTGCAAAAAAAACTAATATTTATGTTAAAACGTTTGAAAATTGCCTCATCTGACTACTACATGCTACCATCTTGATAACGTCTCAGCAATGACATCACTTGAATGGTCCGTCTGACAGGCAGCCAGATTACAATGTATGTTAGTAGCCTCATTGGGAATGTTTTCATTTTGACAGCAATAAAAATTATTAAAATAAGTGCCTTTTTAGAAGGCTATCCTGTTTGAGACTAGCCAAGTAACATGGCATGAACTATAAATTGACAAAAACATTATACTGTGCAAGGTGGGATATCATAGCCATTTAGTCCAAACCACAGCAAGTTCAGCTATCATTGATGGACATTTTGAATACTGGTTTATGCTTAGTGTACACAATCTGCCTGCAAAAGTGACTTCCTTATTGTGTGCATTACCATGCAGTTAGCTACAGTAACTAACCTTGTTTGCTGCTGCTCGCTGGCTTAATTCACATCAAATCAAATTGTATTTGTCACATGCGCCGAATACAACAGGTGTAGACCTTACAGTGAAATGCTTAGTTACAAGCCCTAACCAACAATGCAGTTTAAAAAATAAATAAATAAAAAATAAATACCTCAAATAAATAAGGATAAGATATAAAAGTAACAAATAAGCAGTAAAAAGCAGTAAAATAACAATAGCAAGGCTATATACAGGGGGTACCGGTACAGAGTCAATGTGAAGGGGCACCGGTTTGTCGAGGTAATTGAGGTAATATGTACACTACCAGTCAAAAGTTTTAGAACACCTACTCATTCAAGAGTTTTTCTTTATTTTTACTATTTTCTACATTGTAGAATAATAGTGAAGACATCTAAACTATGAAATAACACATATGGAATCATGTAGTAACCAAAAAAGGGTTAAACAAATCAAAATATATTTTAGATTTTAGATTCCTCAAAGCAGCCACCATTTGCCTTGATGACAGCTTTGCAATAGAACAAATAGCAACATAGAATCAGATTTGTGATTTGAAACATGTGTGTTTGTCTTCACACATTTAGTATCAGGTTTCAGGTAAGACCCAAGTGCAGACTGTGTTGAAGAAGCCATGTTTATTGCAACAACAGGGCCAGGCAAACGACAGGTCAAGGCAGGCAGGGGTCGATAATCCAGAGTAGCGGCGACTGTACCGGGCGGCAGGCAGGGTCAGGGTAAGGCAGAGTGGTCAGGCAGGCGGGCTCAGAGTCAGAACAGGCAAGGGTCAAAACCAGGAGAGCGAGAAAAGAGAGACTGGGAAAAAGCAGGAGCTGAGACAAAAACCGCTGGTTAACTTGAACAAACAAGACCATCTGGCAACAGATAAACAGAGAACACAGGTATAAATACACAGGGGATAATGGGGAAGATGAGCGACACCTGGAGGGGGGTGGAGACAATCACAAAGACAGGTGAAACAGATCAGGGCATTACATTTATGTGTCATGTTATGTATTATTAAGGTGTCTAGTATGATTCAGTTTCATATAATTTTCAAAATGGTCACAGGCCCAGGCTTATTTCTCAATGGTGTACCTTTAAAGACGAATTGGGCACCGAAAGTCTGCCTTCGACAGTTTAAAAATCTAATTGTTGACATTTTTAAATATTTCCATTGTAAATACATTTAAATGTTAGATTTGACATATGTGCCTTCCTTTTCAATAAATGTAATCCATGATGCTCTTGGTAAATGAAAATATCTTAGTGGGCACAGTTGAGACCTATGGGATAATACAGTGGATCTAGCTATATAACGTTTTACTATCAGGGTCACACAGAGTCATAAACAAATCTACCTTTTATGGGCTTAAAAAAAGGAGAGACCTGTATCATGGCAGATATATAGCTGAAATGTTTTACATTTTGAGTTGGCATACCAATATTACACTTTATATACATCACAGAAGACAGAAATATTACAAAACTGTTTGACATAGAAACACCATTAATGTTCATTAATTATGAGGCTACTAGGTCATTTTAATGCAGGAAAGGGCCACAATCACGTACATTCAAACACTACGGTAATAATTAGGAAAGTAGGCCGTTCTTCTAGTGCACTGCATGCCACCCTCGCAAAGATACGCATAATAATATTATTATGTGAAATATTATTGCATACAGATAAAGAAAAAATACGTTTTGAACCACATTTCCATATCAACAATCGAAATGACAAACATTTCTAATCAAAATGACATTTTAGCTTGATAAATGAAATACTACCATGAAAAACAAAGCAATGGACATTCTAAAGAGCTGACCAGCAAAGCAAATGACAGCTCAATCTACATAATGCTGTAACGTTCGTCTTGTGGTGCATGAACGGACCAAGGCGCAGCAGGTGAGGAATACATACTAATTTATTGAATGAAAGACGAAAACACTGACAAAACACTAGAACAAACTACAAAACAATAAACGAAGGCAACAGACCTGAAACAAACGCACTTACATATAGACGAAGAACGCACGAACAGGAACAGACTACCTAAAACGAACGAACAAACGAAACAGTCCCATGTGGTATACACTGACACAGGAACAATCACCCACAAACAAACAGTGAGAACAACCTACCTTAATATGACTCTCAATCAGAGGAAACGTCAAACACCTGCCTCTAATTGAGAGCCATACCAGGCAACCCAAAACCAACATAGAAACAGAAAACATAGACTACCCACCCCAACTCACGCCCTGACCAATTAAACACATACAAAACAACACAAAACAGGTCAGGAACGTGACAGAACCCCCCCCTCAAGGTGCGAACTCCGGGCGCACCCCTAAAACTCAAGGGGAGGGTCTGGGTGGGCATCTGTCCGCGGTGGCGGCTCCGGCGGTGGACGAGGACACCACTCCACCACTGTCTTTGTCCCCCTCCTTAGCGTCCTTTGAGTGGCGACCCTCGCCCCCGACCATGGTCCAGGAACCTTCACCAACGCCCCTCTAAAATAGAGGAGACAACTCAGGACAAAGAGGTAGCTCAGGACAAAGAGGTAGCGCAGGACAAAGAGGTAGCTCAGGACAGAGGGACAACTCAGGACGAATGGCAGCTCCGGACTGAATGGCAGCTCCGGACTGTAGGGCAGCTCATGACTGTAGGGCAGCTCATGACTGGAGGGCAGCTCATGACTGGAGGGCAGCTCATGACTGGAGGGCAGCTCATGACTATAGGGCAGCTCATGACTATAGGGCAGCTCATGACTATAGGGCAGCTCATGACTGTAGGGCAGCTCTGGCAGCTCCTGACTGGCTGGCGTCTCTGGCAGCTCCTGACTGGCTGGCGTCTCTGGCAGCTCCTGACTGGCTGGCGGCTCTGGCAGCTCCTGACTGGCTGGCGGCTCTGGCAGCTCCTGACTGGCTGGCGGCTCTGGCAGCTCCTGACTGGCTGGCGGCTCTGGCAGCTCCTGACTGACGGACGGCTCTAGCGGCTCCTGACTGACGGACGGCTCTAATGGCTCGGGACAGACGGGCGGCTCTAATGGCTCGGGACAGACAGATGGCTCAGATGGCGCTGGGCAGACAGATGGCTCAGATGGCGCTAGGCAGACAGATGGCTCAGACGGCGCTGGGCAGACGGATGGCTCAGATGGCGCTGGGCAGACGGATGGCTCAGACGGCGCTGGGCAGACGGATGGCTCAGACAGCGCTGGGCAGACGGATGGCTCAGACAGCGCTGGGCAGACGGATGGCTCAGACAGCGCTGGGCAGACGGATGGCTCAGACGGCGCTGGGCAGACGAGCAGTGCAGGCGGCGTTGAGCAGACGAGCAGTGCAGGCAGTTCAGACGGCGCTGGGCAGGCAGGCAGCTCAGACGGCGCTGTGCACCTGCTGAGGTGCACAGTAGGCCTGGTGCGTGGTGCCGGAACTGGTGGTACCGGACTGGAGACACGCACCTCAAGGCTAGTGCGGGGAGCAGGAACAGGGCACACTGGACTCTCGATGCGCACTATAGGCCTGGTGCGTGGTGCCGGAACTGGTGGTACCGGGCTGAGGGCACGCACCTCAGGGCGAGTGCGAGGAGAAGGAACAGTGCGTACAGGGCTCTGGAGAAGCACAGGAGGCTTGGTGCGTGGTGACGGAACTGGTGGTACTGGGCTGGGGCCACGCACCATAAGGCGAGTGTGGGGTGCTGGAACTGGAGGTACTGGGCTGGGGCGGGAAGGTGGCGCCGGATATACCGGACCGTGCAGGCGTACTGGCTCCCTTGAGCACTGAGCCTGCCCAACCTTACCTGGTTGCATGCTCCCCGTAGCCCGTCCAGTGCGGGGAGGTGGAATAACCCGCACTGGGCTGTGTTGGCGAACCGGGGACACCATGCGTAAGGCTGGTGCCATGTACACCGGCCCGAGGAGACGTACTGGAGGCCAGATATGTAGAGCCGGCTTCATGGCACTTGGCTCAATGCTCACTCTAGCCCGCCCAGTGCGGGGAGGTGGAATAACCCGCACCGGGCTATGCACCCGTACAGGAGACACCGTGCGCTCTTCCGCATAACACGGTGTCTGCCCGTACTCCCGCTCTCCACGGTAAGCATGGGAAGTGGGCGCAGGTTTCCTACCTGCCCTCGCCACACTACCCTTTAGCCCCCCCCCAAGAAATTTTTGGGTGAGCCTCTCGGGCTTCCGTGCTAGACACGTCCCCTCATACCGCCGGTTCCTCTCTCCGGTTGCCTCCGCTCTCCGAGCTGCCTCCAGCTGTTCCCATGGGAGGCGATCCTTTCTAGCCAGGATCTCCTCCCATGTGTAGCAACCCTTGCCGTCCAAAACATCCTCCCATGTCCATTCCTCCTTCGTGCGCTGTCTCTCTCTCCCGTTACACCGCTGCTTGATCCTTTGTTGGTGGGTGATTCTGTAACGTTCGTCTTGTGGTGCATGAACGGACCAAGGCGCAGCAGGTGAGGAATACATACTAATTTATTGAATGAAAGACGAAAACACTGACAAAACACTAGAACAAACTACAAAACAATAAACGAAGGCAACAGACCTGAAACAAACGCACTTACATATAGACGAAGAACGCACGAACAGGAACAGACTACCTAAAACGAACGAACAAACGAAACAGTCCCATGTGGTATACACTGACACAGGAACAATCACCCACAAACAAACAGTGAGAACAACCTACCTTAATATGACTCTCAATCAGAGGAAACGTCAAACACCTGCCTCTAATTGAGAGCCATACCAGGCAACCCAAAACCAACATAGAAACAGAAAACATAGACTACCCACCCCAACTCACACCCTGACCAATTAAACACATACAAAACAACACAAAACAGGTCAGGAACGTGACAAATGCATTGAAATAAAGGGCATAAATCAGAGTTAATTACTTACATTATCAAGGACGAATGGTTAACAAAGCAAACTCAACCAAACTATGGCGAAAATTAGGAAAGTAGGAGTAAGATACAAAGGAAAATATTTTCTAAAGGTCGCTGATTCCGCGACCAGCACTGCTGAACGGACAGTGCCTCGGGGCAGGTTATCTCCATGGTGTTGAATGGACAGCACTGCTGAACGGACAGTGCCTCGGGGCAGGTTATCTCCATGGTGTTGAATGGACAGCACTGCTGAACGGACAGTGCCTCGGGGCAGGTTATCTCCATGGTGTTGAATGGACAGCACTGCTGAACGGACAGTGCCTCGGGGCAGGTTATCTCCATGGTGTTGAATGGACAGCACTGCTGAACGGACAGTGCCTCGGGGCAGGTTATCTCCATGGTGTTGAATGGACAGCACTGCTGAACGGACAGTGCCTCGGGGCAGGTTATCTCCATGGTGTTGAATGGACAGCACTGCTGAACGGACAGTGCCTCGGGGCAGGTTATCTCCATGGTGTTGAATGGACAGCACTGCTGAACGGACAGTGCCTCGGGGCAGGTTATCTCCATGGTGTTGAATGGACAGCACTGCTGAACGGACAGTGCCTCGGGGCAGGTTATCTCCATGGTGTTGAATGGACAGCACTGCTGAACGGACAGTGCCTCGGGGCAGGTTATCTCCATGGTGTTGAATGGACAGCACTGCTGAACGGACAGTGCCTCGGGGCAGGTTATCTCCATGGTGTTGAATGGACAGCACTGCTGTCTAGCCAGCTAGAATTCTTACCGCTTGTGAATAGGCCAGTAGACAGTTTGTTGACACATTTAATTACACACACACACTGATTACGTTTTACAAATGATGTTTGACCTCTCACTGTTCAATATTGATTGTCACCATTTTGTGGTTTAGAAAATAAATACATTACTACCTATTTTGAGGGGCCACAGGGAATTCTCCCAAATCTCAAGATGCTCTGTTCGCCTGTTCGCCTGTTCGCCTGTGTGTGTGTGTGTGTGTGTGCGTGCGTGCGTGCGTGCGTGCGTGCGTGCGTGCGTGCGTGCGTGCGTGCGTGCGTGTGTGTGTGTGCACGCACGGAGGGAGGGAGGGAGGGAGGGAGGGAGGGAGGGAGGGAGGGAGGGAGGGGTTCTTACCAAGCTGGGATCAGGTTTCTTACAAAGCAGTGTAAAATGTTCTATAAATGTTCAATGCAAGACCTAGACTATGATGCTCTGGACAATGATAAATACAGTGACATAAATGTAAGACAATTAATTATGTCTACATATGTGGACACCGAGAATGAGAAAGATTCAAACATGTTTCAATTTACAAATCTGATTTAATTTTGCTATATGTTCCTGCTTTACAGCTTGCAGCCTAACATGAAAGATTTGACAGGTCAATTACATTTTTACATTTAACCTAATTAATGTAGACCCAATGAACAATGATATAATGTGGTTAATGTGTTGTGTTTATATACAGGCATTATAACCCCCACCTTGAATTACATTAACAAAACTGTTAGAACTGAATTAATCAGACGTTTACGCGTCATATTGTTATAAATAAACTTGGTTGAATGGTCAAAAACGAAAACAAAATTCACAACCACAAGGGTGCATGACTTTGACCTTGGCCTTAAGTGTTCTCGACTTGTCTGCTCCTATAGTCAGCACCAAAAAGTGATGCATCAGACCCTCTGAGACATACGTAAACATCACTGCTAGTTAATGGCGAAGCAATGTTGAGAATCCACTAAGGGCAAACAGTTAAAGGTTTATCAGGAAGGTTACCTTATAACATGAGACCAGGTGTAATGTTCTGTGGAATTTACTTACTTGACAAGTTCAACCCTTTTATTCCATGGGAAACATGTGTCTTACACGGACTTCTTCCAGCAGGCTCGGTGTGGTGCGGGTTTCTCCACTTATTTTAAGGATGTTCTTGCTTCCTTCTGTGGAATATAGTACATGATCTCCCGCCACAACAGACCAAGCACCAATAGAATTACCAAAAAATCACTATCTAATCTATAACTTTAATTAATTTAAATAAACCAGGCAGGTGCGCCACGAAAGTCAGAAATAGCGATATAATAAATGCCTTACCTTTGAAGATCTTCTTCTGTTGGCACTCCAAAAGGTCCCAGCTACATCACAAATGGTCTTTTTGTTCGATAAAGTCCTTCTTTATATCCCCAAAAACGCAGTTTAGCTGGCGCGCTTCATTCATTAATCCACCGGTTTCCCTCCTTCAAAATGCATACAAAATGAATCCCAAACGTTACCAATAAACTTCTCCAAACAAGTCAAACAACGTTTATAATCAAACCTCAGGTACCCTAATACGTAAATAAATTATACAATTTAAGACGGAGAATCGTTATTGTCTTTACCAGAGATAAACAACAAAGAACGCACTCTCATTCCCGCGCATGAAAACACTACAGCCAAAATGGGAGCCACTTAGAAAAACTACAAATTCTAGCTCATTTTTCCAAAAACAAGCCTGAAACTCTTTCTAAAGACTTTTGACATCTAGTGGAAGCCCTGGGAACTGCAATCTGGGAGGATTTCGCCTCATAATAAACATGACAGCCATTGGAAACAGTGGTAGACTGAAATATTTTTGGGGGGGATGGTTTGTCCTCGGGGTTTCGCCATATCAGTTATGTTATACTCACATACATTATTTTAACAGTTTTAGAAACGTTAGAGTGTTCTCTATCCAAATCTACCAATTATATGCATATCCTAGCTTCTGGGCCTGAGTAACAGGCAGTTTACTTTGGGCACGCTTTTCATCCGGACGTCAAAATACTGCCCCCTAGCCCAAAGAGGTTAACCAGGTAGACCAGTTGAGAACAAGTTCTCATTTACAACTGCGACCTGGCCAAGATAAAGCAAAGCAGTGACACAAAAACAACAACACAGAGTTACACATGGGATAAACAAACGTACAGTCAATAACACCATAGAAAAAGCTATATATAGTGTGTGCAAATGTAGTAAGATTAGGGAGGTAAGGCAATAAATAGCGAAATAATTACAATTTAGCATTAACACTGGAGTGATAGATGTGCAGATGATGATGTGCAAATAGAGATACTGGGGTGCAAAAGAGCAAAAATAAATAACAATATGGGGATGAGGTAGTTGGGTGGGCTAATCACAGATGGGCTGTGTACAGGTGCAGTGATCGGTAAGCTGCTCTGACAGCTGATGATTAAAGTTAGTGAGGGAGATATACGACTCCAGCTTCAGTGATTTTTGCAATTCGTTCCAGTCAATGGCAGCAGAAAAAGGAACCTGATTCTAGATTTAAATTTGGATTGGAGATGCTTAATGTGAATCTGGAAGGAGAGTTTACAGTCTAACTAGACACCTAGGTATTTGTAGTTGTCCACATATTCTAAGTCAGAACCGTCCAGAGTAGTGATGCTAGACGGGTGGGTGGAAGGAGTGTTGTTTGGCATTGAAGCTTGTCTGGAGGTTTTTTAACACAGTGTCCAAAGAAGGGCCAGAAGTATACGGAATGGTGTCGTCTGTGTAGAGGTGGATCAGAGAATCACCAGCAGCAAGAGCGACATCATTGATATATACAGAGAAAAGACTTGGCCCGAGAATTGAACCATGTGGCACCCCCACAGACTGCCAGAGGTGCGGACAACAGGCCCTCCGATTTGACACACTGAACTCTGTCTGAGAAGTAGTTGGTGAACTAGGCGAGGCAGTCAGTTGAGAAACCAAGGCTGTTGAGTCTGCCGATAAGAATGTGGTGATTGACAGAGTCGAAAGCCAGGTCGATGAAGACGGTTGCACAGTACTGTCTTTTATCAATGGCGTTTATGATATTGTTTAGGACCTTGAGCATGGCTGGAAACCAGATTGCATACCAAAGAAGGTACGGTGGGATTCAAAATGGTCGGTGATTTGTTTGTTAACTTGGCTTTTGAAGACTTTAGAGAGGCAGGGCAGGATAGATATAGGTCTGTAACAGTTTGGGTCTAGAGTGTCTCCCCCTGTGAAGAGGGGGATGAGCGCGGAAGCTTTCCAATCTTTAGGGATCTCAGACGATACGAAAGAGAGGTTGAAAGGCTAGCAATAGGGGTTGCAACAATTGCGGCGGATAATTTTAGAAGGAGGGGGTCCAGATTGTCTAGCCCAGCTGATTTGTAGTGGTCCAGATATTGCAGCTTTTTCAGAACATCAGCTATCTGGATTTGGGTGAAGGAGAAGCGGTGGGGGGGGCTTGGGAAAGTTGCTGCGGGGGGTGCAGAGCTGTTGGCCAGGGTAGGGGTAGCCAGGTGGAAAGCATGGCCAGCTGTAGAAAAATGCTTATTGAAATTCTTGATTATCGTAGATTTATCGGTGGTGACAGTGTTTCCTAGCCTCAGTGTGGTGGGCAGCAGGGAGAAGGTGCTCTTATTCTCCATGGACTTTACAGTGTCCCAAAACTTTTTGAAATTTGTGCTACAGGATGGAAATTTCAGTTTGAAAAAGCTAGCCTTTGCTTTACTAACTGACTATATATATTGGTTCCTAACTTCCCTGAAAAGTTGCATATCGCGTGGGCTATTCGATGCTAATGCAGTACGCCACAGGATGTTTTTGTGCTGGTCAAGGGCAGTCAAGTCTGGAGTGAACCAAGGGCAATATCTGTTCTTAGTTCTAAATCTTTTGAATGGGGCATGCTTATTTAAGATGGTGAGGAAAGCACTTTTAAAGAATAACCATGCATACTCTACTGATGGAATGAGGTCAATATCCTTCCAGGATACCCAGGCCAGGTCGATTAGAAAGGCCTGCTCGCTGAAGTGTTTTAGGGAGCATTTGACAGTGATGAGGGGTGGTCGTTTGACCGCGGATCCATTACAGACGCATGCAATGAGTCAGTGATCGCTGAGATCCTGGTTGAAGACCGCAAAGGTGTATTTAGAGGGCAGGTTGGTCAGGATGATATCTATGAGGGTGCCCGTGTTTACGGATTTAGGATTGTATCTGGTAGGTTCCTTGATAATTTTTGTGAGTTTGAGGGCATCTAGCTGAGATTGTAGGACGGCTGGGGTGTTAAGCATATCCCAGTTTAGGTCACCTAACAGTACGAACTCTGAAGATAAATTGGGGGCAATCAATTCACATATGGTGTCCAGGGCACAGCTGGGGGCTGAGGGGGTCTATAACAAACGGCAACAGTGAGAGACTTATTTCTGGAAAGGTTTTTTTTTTAAAGTAGAAGCTCGAACTGTTTGGGCACAGACCTGGATAGCCTGCAGAGTTTTGTCAGGCTATCTTTGCAGTAGATTGCAAATCCGCCCCCTTTCACAGTTCTATCTTGGCGGAAAATGTAGTTGGGGATGGAAATGACAGATTTTGTATTATTTGTTTTGGTAAGCCAGGATTCAGAAACGGCTAGGACATCAGGGTTGGTGGAGTGTGCTAAAGCAGTGAATAAAACAAACTTAGGGAGGCTATAAATTATATGTAATTGTGTTCCTGCCCCCTCACCATCTATGATAAATAATGCGACCTATACAGTTCCTTGAACTTAAAATAAGTAATTTTGTATGGAGGTCAAACATTTGTTTTACTTCGGAGGCAGAGGCATTGCATATGTTCAGAACGGCAAAATTGAGCCCTTTATTTAGCCATTCTCCCCTTGTCTATAGAAGGGACGCACAATGTTTAAATGGCCCAAATGTTGATTTAGACATTAAAAAAATTGAACAGATGTTGACTATCACTAATGTCAATATATTTTTGGTGAGTAATAAACAAGTTGAAATATTTTGGGTAGACTATAACTATATACGGACATATTTTAAAGTTTGAAAAGTTTTATTCATTCACATTATAATTTTTTTTTATCATATTATCATATTTGTGTTTCAGTATACTTTAATTGTGTACTAGATCATATGGGTTGAAAATGTATTTTTCTCAGGCATTAACAATTCCAGGTGAAAGCCAAAGGTCATAGCTTTCTAGGGGACACACACACTTCTACATTAATAAAATATTGCCCTCTTGCTAAAGTCACAGCGAAACAGTGCAAAACGGCTGTCAGCTCAACTGCTTAATGGAAAATTAAATATTAAAAGGGGTCAAGTATGTTCTACCCACAGCAGCTAACCACACAGCAGGTCTCTCTCTGTATTTTTTCCTCCAGGGTAAAAGAACATATGTATTCATAATGGCACACCATTGCAAAACATTGTGCAACAGAAAACCAAAACTAGTCCAGCTAGTCTCTCCTTGATTCAGTCGTTCTTGAATTAAGGTAGGATTTGGACATTTGTCGAGATTTTTGTATATATATATTTGGATACATCTTCCCAATCTAAATCAACTAATATGGTATCTTCATGGCTTTGAATAATTTGTTCCATTATGATTACATTGTGCCACCAGCAGGAGTAGTAACACCAATGATGGTAACGCCATTGATACATTTTAGGTAAATTAGTCATTTTCTGAAACGGAGGCAAAAAATGCTCAAATCTAAGGTCATCAACCCTTTAGAAATAATTTACTAAAGTGATTGTAACGATTCTCGTTGGTGGAAGGAGAGAAGGACCAAAATGCAGCGTGGTAAGTGTTTGTCATATTTTAATTTCAAACTGAACACTACACAAAATAACAACGATAATAAAAACGAAACAGTTCTGTAAGGTGAACAGACACTAGACAGAAAATAAACACCCACAACCCATAGTGGGAAAACAGGCTACCTAAATATGATTCTCAATCAGAGACAACGTTCGACAGCTGCCTCTGATTGAGAACCATATCAGGCCAGACATAGAAATACAACAACATAGAAAACAGAACATAGACTACCCACCCAAACTCACGCCCTGACCAACCTAACACAAAAACATAAAAAGAAACCAAGGTCAGAACGTGACAGTGATATGATTAATAATTTTGCTCACAATGTTATTTCCCTTAATTTAAATTGACTAACACCAAGTGACAGTTTGGATTTTTAGACACACCAAATTATCAATGGAATCCAGAAATGTACGACATAATAAAGGGTGTGATTAGCTTATAATTGTATTAATATAGACCCCTCCCCCGATAATAGTTTGCCACTTGAGAGAATGCTTGACCTGTTCAGTCTGTCTTGCCCCTCAATTTAGCTCAGCCCTTGCTCAGCTCTAGCTTAAGTTAAAACTTCTTATGGCTGCAATCCCGTTAACGGGATCGATATGACAACAGCCAGTGAAAGTGCAGGGCGCCAAATTCAAACAACAGAAATCTCATAATTAAAATTCCTCAAACATACTGTTATGCTGGTGAATGAGGACCCAAAAGCGACTTAAAGAAACAGAGTCTTTATTCCAGGCTTAAACAAACAATGATTCTCCTGGAAATTATCATAGGTAAATCCAAAACAGGAAACTGAAATCCTCTCGTCAGTAGAGAGGAACGACTGGAGACGCGACCACAGACTGCAGGTCGCTTCAGGAAGGCACAGGCCGTAGCTGACATAGACACCTGCTCACACGCAGCATCTGAAGAAGGCAAAAACACGACAGGGCGGAACAAGGACACAGAACAGCAAACATCAAACAAGAATCCGACAAGGACAGAAGCGGAAGACAGAGGGAGAAATAGGGACTCTAATCAGAGGGTAAAATAGGGGACAGGTGTGAAAGAGTAAATGAGGTAGTTAGGAGAATGGGAAACAGCTGGGAGCAGGAACGGAACGATAGAGAGAGAGAGCGAGAGAGGGAGAGAGGGAGGGGGAGAGAGAGGGATAGAAAGAGGGAAAGAACCTAATAAGACCAGCAGAGGGAAGCACAGGGACAAGACATGATGATCAATGACAAAACATGACACATACATGTATCTTATACCATTTTAAAGGTAATCTCGTTGTTAATCCCACCAAAGTGTCCGATTTCAAATAGGCTTTACAGCGAAAGCACCACAAACGATTATGTTAGGTAACCGCAAAATCACAGAAAAACACAGCCATTTTTCCAGCCAAAGACAGGAGTCACAAAAAGCAGAAATAGAGATAAAATTAATCACTAACCTTTGATGATCTTCATCAGATGACACTCATAGGACTTCATGTTACACAATACATATATGTTTTGTTCGATAAAGTTCATATTTATATCCAAAAACCTCAGTTTACATTAGCGCCATGTTCAGAAATGCCTCCAAAATATCCGGAGAAATTGCAGAGAGCCACGTCAAATAACATAAATATTCATCATAAACTTTGATGAAAGATACATGTTTTACATAGAATTAAAGATACACTTGTTCTTAATGCAACCGCTGTGTCAGATTTCAAAAAGATTTACGGCAAAAGCACAATATTCAATCATCTGAGTACAGCGTTCAGCCACAAAAGAAAGCCATACAGTTACCCGCCAAATTGTGCAGTCAACAAAACTCATAAATAGTATTATAAATCTTCACTTACCTTTGCTGATCTTCGTCGGAATGCACTCCCAGGATTCCCACTTCAACAAGAAATGTTCGTTTTGTTTGGTAATGCCCATCATTTATGGCCAAATAGCTATTTTTGTTAGCATGTTTGGTAAACAAATCCAAAGTCAGGAAGCGCATTCACTAAAAGCAGACGAAATGTCAAAAAGTTCCGTAACAGTCAGTAGAAACATGTCAAACGATGTATTGAATCAATCTTTAGAATGTTTTTAACATAAATCTTCAATAATGTTCCAACTGGAGAATTCCATTGACTTCAGATGTGCGATGGAACAGAGCTCCCTCATGTGAACACGCATGGTCAGAGCATGGTCAAGTCATGGTAGACCTGACTCATTCCTGTCTCCTTCCTTTTGTTCACTGTCTAGCACTCAAAATAATAGATAGATACTGTATCTCTAAATCCCAAAAACATGTCACTACACCTCTACACATTACCAGTAGACAATACAATTTGCTAGCTCCCAGTAGTATAAACACTCCAAACAGCCTACCCGACCGCTCAAAGTCGTCCGCATGGTCCTAAAGCACACTGTTGCCTCGTTTTGTACCACATTCCAATGACAAACTGGGGGGGACAAAAATGCTATTTCAGAATATGGGGGGGACATGACCCCGTCTCCGTCCCCAGTGAAAGTTGCGCCCTGGCTCAACCCTCAAGGTTGTCTTTGTGCAGACAAGTAGGCCTGTCAGATCGCAATAGCTGTGCTGCTTGGGTGTGAAATGATTGTCTGTCTTCCCGTCTCTCCCTGTCTGTTTGAACTTAGTGGAGCTACTAGAGCTTATTACATGTTTTAGGTCTGAACAGGTCTTTAGCTAAACCTGCTTTCAACCTCCCCTATGTCATCTCCCTCCTTGTTTAAAGGACATAAGCCTGGATGTAAGGGTCAGTTCTATATCGACTCCCTTCTCTCTCCAGTCTAGGCTATTTGCTGTTTCTCACTGAGCCCATAGATGTGGGGGTTTTACACCAACATTTCCTTACAGAGATGAGCTGGTGACTTTCGACACCAACACTGATGAGAAAAAAGGAATCAAATCAAATGTATTTATATAGCCCTTCTTGCATCAGCTGATATATAAAGTGCTGTACATAAACCCAGCCTAAAACCCCAAACAGCAAGCAATGCAGGTGTAGAAGCACGGTGGCTAGGAAAAACTCCCTAGAAAGGCCAGAACCTAGGAAGAAACCTAGAGAGGAACCAGGCTATGAAGGGTGGCCAGTCGTCTTCTGGCTGTGCCGGGTGGAGATTATAACAGAACATGGCCAAGATGTTCAAATGTTCATAAATGACCAGCATGGTCAAATAGTAATAATCACAGTAGTTGTCGAGGGTGCAACAAGTCAGCACCTCAGGAGTAAATGTCAGTTGGCTTTTCATAGCCGATCATTCAGAGTATCTCTACCTCTCCTGCTGTCTCTAGAGAGTTGAAAACAGCAGGTCTGGGACAGGTAGCACGTCCGGTGAACAGGTCAGGGTTCCATAGCCGTAGGCAGAACAGTTGAAACTGGAGCAGCAGCACGGCCAGGTGGACTGGGGACAGCAAGGAGTCATCATGCCAGGTAGTCCTGAGGGATGGTCCTAGGGCTCAGGTCCTCCGAGAGAGAGAAAGAAAGAAAGAAAGAGAGAAAGAGAGAATTAGAGAGAGCATACTTAAATTCACACAGGACACCGGATAAGACAGGAGAAATACTCCAGATATAACAGACTGACCCTAGCCCCCCGACATATACTGCAGCATAAATACTGGAGGCTGAGACAGGAGGGGTCAGGAGACACTGTGGCCCCATCCGATGATACCCCCGGACAGGGCCAAACAGGCAGGATATAACCCCACCCACTTTGCTAAAGCACAGCCCCACACCACTAGAGGGATATCTTCAACCACCACGTCAGCGACTCAACCCACTCAAGTGAAGCACCCCTCCTAGGGACAGCATGGAAGAGCACCAGTAATCCATTGACTCAGCTCCTGTAATAGGTTTAGAGGCAGAGAATCCCAGTGGAGAGAGGGGAACCGGCAAGGCAGAGACAGCAAGGGCGGTTCGTTGCTCCAGAGCCTTTCCGTTCACCTTCACACTCCTGGGCCAGACTACACTCAATCATATGACCCACTGAAGAGATGAGTCTTCAGTAAAGACTTAAAGGTTGAGACCGAGTCTGCGTCTCTCACATGGGTAGGCAGACCATTCCATAAAAATGGAGCTCTATAGGAGAAAGCCCTGCCTCCAGCTGTTTGCTTAGAGATTCTAGGGACAATTAGGAGGCCTGCGTCTTGTGACCGTAGCGTACGTGTAGGTATGTACGGCAGGATCAAATCGGAAAGATAGGTAGGAGCCAGCCCATGTAATGCTTTGGAGGTTAGCAGTAAAACCTTGAAATCAGCCCTTGCCTTAACAAGAAGCCATTGTAGGGAGGCTAGCACTGGAGTAATATGATAAAACATTTTGGTTCTAGTCAGGATTCTAGCAGCCGTATTTAGCACTAACTGAAGTTTATTTAGTGCTTTATCCGGGTAGCCGGAAAGTAGAGCATTGCAGTAGTCTAACCTAGAAGTAACAAAAGCATGGATGAATTTTTCTGCATAATTTTTTGACAGAAAGTTTCTGATTTTTGCAATGTTACGTAGATGGAAAAAAGCTGTCCTTGAAACAGTCTTGATATGATCGTCAAAAGAGAGATCAGGGTCCAGAGTAACGCCGAGGTCCTTCACAGTTTTATTTGAGACGACTGTACAACCATCAATATTAATTGTCAGATTGAACAGAAGATCTCTTTGTTTCTTGGGACCTAGAACAAGCATCTCTGTTTTGTCTGAGTTTAAAAGTAGAACGTTTGCAGCCATCCACTTCCTTATGTCTGAAACACAGGCTTCTAGGGAGGGCAATTTTGGGGATTCGCCATGTTTCATTGAAATGTACAGCTGTGTGTCATCCGCATAGCAGTGAAAGTTAACATTATGTTTTCGAATGACATCCCCAAGAGGTAAAATATATAGTGAAAACAATAGTGGTCCTAAAACGGAACCTTGAGGAACACCGAAATTTACAGTTGATTTGTCAGAGGTCAAACCATCACAGAGACAAATTGATATCTTTCCGACAGATAAGATCTAAACCAGGCCAGAACTTGTCCGTGTAGACCAATTTGGGTTTCCAATCTCTCCAAAAGAATGTGGTGATTGATGGTATCAAAAGCAGCACTAAGGTCTAGGAGCACGAGGACAGATGCAGAGCGTACACATTGTTTGTCTTCAGGAAGGCAGAGTTGCTGCGCAACAGCTTTTTCTAAAATTTTAGAGAGGAATGGGAGATTCGATATAGGCCGATAGTTTTTTATATTTTCTGGGTCAAGGTTTGGCTTTTTCAAGAGAGGCTTTATTACTGCCACTTTTAGTGAGTTTGGTACACATCCGGTGGATAGAGAGCCATTTATCATGTTCAACATAGGAGGGCCAAGCACAGGAAGCAGCTCTTTCAGTAGTTTAGTTGGAATAGGGTCCAGTATGCAGATTGAAGGTTTAGAGGCCATGATTATTTTCATCATTGTGTCAAGAGATATAGTACTAAAACACTTGAGTGTCTCCCTTGATCCTAGGTCCTGGCAGAGTTGTGCAGACTCAGGACAACTGAGCTTTGGAGGAATACACAGATTTAAAGAGGAGTCCGTAATTTGCTTTCTAATGATCATGATCTTTTCCTCAAAGAAGTTCATGAATTTATCACTGCTGAAGTGAAAGCCATCCTTTCTTGGGGAATGCTGCTTTTTAGTTAGCTTTGCGACAGTATCAAAAAGAAATTTCGTATTGTTCTTATTTTCCTCAATTAAGTTGGAAAAATAGGATGATCAAGCAGCAGTGAGGGCTCTTCGATACTGCACGGTACTGTCTTTGCAAGCTAGTCGGAAGACTTCCAGTTTAGTGTGGCGTCATTTCCGTTCCAATTGTCTGGAAGCTTGCTTCAGAGCTCGGGTATTTTCTGTATACCAGGGAGCTAGTTTCTTATGACAAATATTTTTAGTTTTTAGGGGTGCAACTGCATCTAGGGTATTGTGCAAGGTTAAATTGAGTTCCTCAGTTAGGTGGTTAACTGATTTTTGTCCTCTGACGTCCCTGGGTAAGCAAAGGGAGTCTGGAAGGGCATCAAGGAATCTTTGGGTTGTCTGAGAATTTATAGCACGAAGTGTTGCAAAGAAGGACTTAGAAAAGCTGCAGCTGGCCCAGAACAGTGCAACACATCTTGCCCGTCAATGTACACAGTATGCATGTCAGTCTCTCTATCATTGAGTGCATGAATTCTTTTTTTTGTAATACTATTGTGTTGAAAATTCCAAATCGTCTGTATAATCAACTTACATATAGCTCTGACAGACATACTTACCCCAACAGACATGCCGCGAGAGGTCTCTGGGGGATGCAGGTAGCCAAGCGGGTTAAGAGCATTAGGCCGGTAACCAAAAGGTTGCTGGTTTGACTCCCTGAGCCGGCAAGGTCGAAAGATCTGCTGTTCTGCTCTTGAGCAAAGCAGTTAACCTTCAACAACAACTGCTCCCTGGGCTCCAATGACATCGATTAAGGCAGCACCCCGCACCTCTCTGATTCAGAGGGGTTGGGTTAAATGCAGAACATACATTTCGGTGGAATGCATTCAGTTGTGCAACTGATTAGGTATCCCCTTTCCATTTCCCTCTTCACAGTCCCCAAATTCAGAATGAATTAAAGGCAATGCACAGTATTATGTAGAGCTATTATCACACCTAGTTAGTGCATATGTATATGTAATAAGTCTGTAATGTATTTTTGTCAGTAATGTCCCTTCCGTTATGTGTCGGACCCCAGGAAGACTAGCTGTTGCCATTGACTTCGACTAATGGGGATCCCAATAAAATCAACAACAAAAAAAGAACATTAATTCCTCTCTTGTTCAGAGTGGCAGGCGTGTGAGGCATTGATGTAACTCTGGGCTATATTTAGCTGATTATTCTGAAAATGTTGATTTTTAACTCTTTTGCGCTGATTAGTGTGGACGTGCGCATCTTGGCCGGAGGTGGAGCTGGCCCAGTGAAGGGGAAAGGAGCAGAGAGAGACAGCCAGAATCTACGGTCCCTGTCAGCCAGCACAGCCCACTGAGATAATTGGAGCAGAGGCTTCGGGCTGAAGCCTGAACGCTGAGAGGTTAGGAGCAGAGCTATGGGCCAGTCTGGTTCTGTACACAGAACTCCTCCATAACCACAGCATAGGTTATACAACTCTCCACCAGGGGGCAGAATGTCCTCAGAGACTATGTAATTTTTATATTTTCTATGTGAAAAGACTACTCTTTTTTTGTTTTAGAGTTTGCAAGTTTGAGAATGAAAGGTTACACATTTCAACCTGTTCATGCTGCATGTTGTTTTCCCTTCATCACCAAAATATTTTTTCTCTTTATCCTTCATTCAAAATATAGTGGCTATATCCAGGAAGGCCAAAGTTCCAAAAGCTGGGCCTAAAATAGTGTATAAGTGTATATCATACTGTACAAAAGATTTTGCATGAGACTCTTATGTGGATGATGTTAAAATGATTTGTTGGTCTGGTGTGATAAATAAGGAGCATCTTACAATTATTGATAAACATGCACCTGTTAAGAAACTGACTGTTAGAACTTTAAGGCTCCATGGATTGATGAGAAATGTAAAAACTGTATGAAAGAGATGGGGCAAAAGGAGTGGCTAATAAGTCTGTCTGCACATCTGACTGGCTGACTTACTGGAAATTGAGAAATGATGTGACTAAACTCAGCAAAAAGAAGAAGAAACTGTATTTTGAAGCCAAGATCAATGATATAAAGATTGATGGGAAAAAAGGATGGGAAAGAAAGACAAATTAAACTCCTTCATTCATTTAATCAGATGGGTTACTCATCACAAAACCATTTGATGTTGCTGATTATTTTAATGATTACTTTATTGGCAAAGTGGGCAAATTTAGGCAGGAAATGCCAACAACGAACAGTGAGCCATCGTACTCATGTATAAAAACACGAATAATGAAAGAAAAGTATTGCATGTTGGATTTTTGTAAAGTTAGTGTGGGAGAGATGGAAAAATGATTGTTATCGATCAATAAAGACAAACCTCCTGGCATTGACAACTTAGATGGAAAGCTATTGAGGATGTTAGCTGACGCTATAACCACTCCTATCTGTCATGTCTTTAATCTGAGCCTATTAGCTTGCTGCCAGCTCTTCGCAAACTGTTGGGAAAAATGGTGTTTGCCAAATACAATGCTACTTCTCCGTAAACAAATTAACAACAGACTTTCAGCATGCTTATAGACAAGAGCACTCGACATGTACTGCACTGACACAAATGCCTGATGACTGTTTGAAATAAATTGATTATAAGAAGATTGTGGGAGCTATACTATTAGATTTCATTGCAGCCTTTGATATTGTTGACCATAACCTGTTGTTGAAAAAACATATGTGTTATGGCCATATCGTGGATTCAGAGCTATCTATCTAATAGAACTCAGAGGGTTTTCTTTAATGAAAGCTTCTCTAATGTCAAACAAAGTGTGGTGTACCGCAGGGCAGCTCTCTAGGCCCTCTACTCTTTTTTATTTTTTACCAATAACCTGCCACTGACATTAAACAAAGTATGTGTGCCCATGTATGCTGATGATTCAACCATATATGCATCAGCAACCACAGTTAATGAAGTCACTGAAACCCTTTTAACAAAAAGTTGCAGTCTGTTTTGGAATGGGTGGCCAGTAAAAAAACTAAGAGCATTGTATTTGGTACAAATAATTTCCCAAGTTCTAGACCTCAGCTGAATCTGGTAATGAATGGTGTGGCTGTTGAACAAGTAGAAGAGAATAAATGACTTGGTGTTACCTTAGATTGTCATGGTCAAAACATATAGATTCAATGATTGTAAAGATAGGGAGAGGTCTGTCCGTAATAAAGAGATGCTGTGATTTTTTGACACCACACTTCACAAAACAAGTGATGCAGGCTCTAGTTTTATCTTATCTTGATTATTGTCCAGTCATATGGTCGAGTGCTGCAAAGAAAGACCTAATTAAGCTGCAGCTGGTCCAGAACAGAGCAGCAAGTCTTGCTCTTCATTGTACTCAGTGCTAATGTTAATACCAAGCATTCCGGTCACTCTTTGCTAAGAGTTGAGGGAAGACCAAATGTGTAATTTCTTGTTTTTATAAGAAACATTAATATGTTGGAAATTCTAAATTGTTTGCATAGTCAACTTACACACAGCACTGACACACACACTTACCCTACCAGACATGCCACCAGGGGTCTTTTAACAGTTCCCAGGTTCAGAACAAATTCAAGGAAATGTACAGTATTATACAGAGCCATGATAATGTCTTTTTCATTATATGTCGGACCCCAGTAAGACTAGCTGTTGCCAGTTGCGTCGGCTAATGGGGGATCCTAATAAATCAAATCAAAAAGTATTCCCTGAAGCCTTAGAGATACAGAGAGAGAGAAAAAAAAGATACACAGTAAATACTGTATATACAGTACCAGTCAAAGTTTGGACACACCTACTCATTCAAGGGTTTTTCTTTACTTTTACTATGTTCTAAATTGTAGAATAATAGTGAAGACATCAAAACTATGAAGTAAAACATATGGAGTCATGTAGTAACCAAAAATGTGTTAAACAAATCAAAATGTTTTAGATTTTAGATTCTTGAGGAATGCTTTTCCAACAATCTTGAATGAGTTCCCACATATGCTGACCACTTGTTGGCTGCTTTTCCTTCACTCTGCAGTCCAACTCATCCCGAACCAAAAATCTCCAATTTGGACTCATCAGACCAAAGGACAGATTTCCACCGGTCTAATGTCCATTGCTCGTGTTTCTTGGCCCAAGCAAGTCTCTTCTTATTATTGGTGTCCTTTAGTAGAGGTTTCTTTGCAGCAATTTGACCATGAAGGCTTGATTCACTAAGTCTTCGTTGAACAGTTTATGTTGAGATGTGTCTGTTACTTGAACTCTGTGATTAATTTATTTGAGGTGCAGTTAACTCTAATGAACTTATCCTCTGCAGCAGAGGTAACTCTGGGTCTTCCTTTCCTGTGATGGTCCTCATGACCTTCATTATAGCGCTTGATGGTTTTTGTGACTGCAATTGAAAAAACTTTAAAAGTTATTTAACTTTTCCTGATTGACTGATTTCATGTCTGAAAGTAATGATGGACTGTCAATGTCACGTTCCTGACCTGTTTTCCTTGTTTTTGTATGTGTTTAGTTGGTCAGGGCGTGAGTTGGGGTGGGCATTCTATGTTATGTGTTTCTATGTTTAGGTTCATTGTCATTTGGCCTGATATGGTTCTCAATCAGGGACAGGTGTTTTACGTTTCCTCTGATTGAGAACCATATTAAGGTAGGCTGTTCTCGCTGTTTGTTTGTGGGTGATTGTCTTCGGTGTTAGTGTTTGTACCACACGGGACTGTATCGTTTGTTCTAGTCTGTACCTGTTTGTGCGTTCTTCGTGTTTATGTAAGTTCATATGTTCAGGTCGGTCTACGTCGTTTTTTGTTTTGTATTCAAGTGTTCTTCGTGTTCGTCGTCTTGTTTAAATAAATCAACATGTATTCAACCAACGCTGCATTTTGGTCCGATCCCTACACCTCTTCAGACGAAGAGGAGGAAAACAGCCGTTACAGTCAATCAATCAATCAAATGTATTTATAAAGCCCTTCTTACAGCTGATGTCACAAAGTGCTGTACAGAAACCCAGCCTAAACCCCCAAACAGCAAGCAATGCAGGTGTAGAAGCACGGTGGCTAGGAAAAGGCCAGAACCTAGGAAGAAACCTAGAGAGGAACCAGGCTATGAGGGGTGGCCAGTTCTCTTCTGGCTGTGCCGGGTGGAGATTATAACAGAACATGGCCAAGATGTTCAAATGTTCATAGATGACCAGCAGGGTCAAATACTAATAATCACAGTGGTTGTCGAGGGTGCAACAGATCAGCACCTCAGGAGTAAATGTCAGTTGGCTTTTCATAGCCGATCATTCAGAGTATCTCTACCGCTCCTGCTGTCTCTAGAGAGTTGAAAACAGCAGGTCTGGGACAGGTAGCACGTCCGGTGAACAGGTCAGGGTTCCATAGCCGCAGGCAGAACAGTTGAAACTGGAGCAGCAGCATGGCCAGGTGGACTGGGGACAGCAAGGAGTCACCATGCCAGGTAGTCCTGAGGCAGGGTCCTAGGGCTCAGGTCCTCCGAGAGAGAGAGAAAGAAAGAGATAGAGAAAGAAAGAGAGAAAAAGAGAGAAAGAGAGAGAGAATTAGAGAGAGCATAATTAAATTCACAAAGGACACCGGATAAGACAGGAGAAATACTCCAGATATAACAGACTGACCCTAGCTCCCCAACACGTAAACTACTGCAGCATAAATACTGGAGGCTGAGACTAGAGGGGTCGGGAGACACTGTGGCCCCATCCGACGATAACCCCAGACAGGGCCAAACAGGCAGGATATAACCCCACCCACTTTGCCAAAGCACAGCCCCCACACCACTAGAGAGATATCTTCAACCACCAACTTACCATCCTGAGACAAGTCCGAGTATAGCCCACAAAGTTCCCCGCCACAGCACAACCCAAGGGGGTGAGCCAACCCGGACAGGAAAATCACGTCAGTGACTCAACCCACTCAAGTGACGCACCCCTCCCAGTGACGGCATGGAAGAGCACCAGTAAGCCAGTGACTCAGCCCCTGTAATAGGGTTAGAGGCAGAGAATCCCAGTGGAGAGAGGGGAACCGGCCAGTCAGAGACAGCAAGGGCGGTTCGTTGCTCCAGTGCCTTTCCGTTCACCTTCAAACTCCTGGGCCAGACTACACTCAATCATAGGACCTACTGAAGAGATGAGTCTTCAATAAAGACTTAAAGGTTGAGACTGAGTCTGCATCACTCACATGGGTATGCAGACCATTCCATAAAAATGGAGCTCTATATGAGAAAGCACTGCCTCCAGCAGTTTGCTTAGAAATTCTAGGGACAGTAAGGAGGCCTGCGTCTTGTGACCGTAGCGTACGTGTAGGTATGTACGGCAGGATCAAATCTGAAAGATAGGTAGGAATAAGCCCATGTAATGCTTTGGAGGTTAGAAGTAAAACCTTGAAATCAGCCCTTGCCTTAACAGGAAGCCAGTGTAGAGAGGCTAGCACTGGAGTAATATGATCCAATTTTTCGGTTCTAGTCAAGATTCTAGCAGCCGTGTTTAGCACTAACTGAAGTTTATTTAGTGCTTTATCCGGGTAGCCGGAAAGTAGAGCATTGCAGTAGTCTAACCTAGAAGTGACAAAAGCATGGATTAATTTTTCTGCGTTGTTTTTGGACAGAAAGTTTTTGATTTTTGCAATGTTACATAGATGGAAAAAAGCTGTCGTTGAAAAAGTCTTGATATGTTCGTCAAAAGAGAGATCAGGGTCCAGAGTAACGCCGAGGTCTTTCACAGTTTTTTTTGAGACAACTGTACAACCATCAATATGAATTGTCAGATTTAACAGAAGATCTCTTTGTTTCTTGGGACCTAGAACAATCATCTCTGTTTTGTCCGAGTTTAAAAGTAGAACATTTGCAGCCATCCACTTCCTTATGTCTGAAACACAGGCCTTATGTCTGAAACACAGGGAGGGCAATTTTGGGGCTTCACCATGTTTCATCGAAATCTACAGCTGTGTGTCAAGCGCATAGCAGTGAAAGTTAACATTATGTTTCCGAATGACATCACCAAAAGGTAAAAAATATAGTGAAAACAATCGTGGTCCTAAAACGGAGCCTTGAGGAACACATGTACAGTTGATTTGTCAGAGGTCAAGCCATCCACAGAGACAAACTGATATCTTTCCGACATATAAGACCTAAACCAGGCCAGAACTTGTCCGTATAGACCAATTTGGGTTTCCAATCCCTCCAAAAGAATGTGGTGATTGATGGTATCAAAAGCAGCACTAAGGTCTAGGAGGACGAGGACAGATGCAGAGCCTCGGTCTGACGCCATTAACTTCTACTTCATCACAATCCCGGATCCGGGAGCACCCCCATCAGTAAAAAGCTGACTAGCATAGCCTAGCATAGCGTCACAAGTAAATACTAGCATCTAAATATCATTAAATCACAAGTCCAAGACACCAGATGAAAGATACACATCTTGTGAATCCAGCCATCATTTCTGATTTTTAAAATGTTTTACAGGGAAGACACAATATGTATTTCTATTAGCTAACCACGATAGCAAAAGACACAACTTCTTTTTTCCACCATTTTTTTCCTGCATAGGTAGCTATCACAATTTCGACCAAATAAAGATATAAATAGTCACTAACCAAGAAACAACTTCATCAGATGACAGTCTGATAACATATTTATTGTATAGCATATGTTTTGTTAGAAAAATTTGCATATTTCAGGTATAAATCATAGTTTTACATTGCAGCCACCATCACAACTCTCACCAAAGCAACTAGAATAACTAGAGACCAACGTGAATTACCTAAATACTCATCATAAAACATTTATGAAAAATACACAGCGTACAGCAAATGAAAGACAAAGATCTTGTGAATCCAGCCAATATATCAGATTTTTTAAGTGTTTTACAGCGAAAACACAATATAGCATTATATTAGCTTACTACAATAGCCAACCACACAACAGCATTGATTCAAGCCAACAATAGCGATAACGAATAAACCAGCAAAAGATATTAATTTTTTCACTACCTTCTCAAACTTCTTCAGATGACAGTCCTATAACATCATATTACACAATACATATAGAGTTTGTTCGAAAATGTGCATATTTAGCGGCACAAATCGTGGTTATACAATATGAATAGTAGCCAAAATGCAAACAAAATGTCGGGAGAAATCTTGGGAGAGGCACCTAATCTAATCAGTAACTAATCATAAACTTGACTAAAAAATACAGGTTGGACAGCAAATGAAAGATACATTAGTTCTTAATGCAACCGCTGTGTTAGATTTTTTAAATTAACGTTACTACGACATACAGCGTGCGTTAAAGCGAGACCGCACCGAAATTAATGGCGGAATAGGAGTTTTACATTTTTCAACAGAACAACGAATTAACATCATAAATAGTTCTTACTTTTTGATGAGCTTTCATCAGAATCTTGGGCAAGTTGTCCTTTGTCCAGAAGAATCGTTGCTCGGTTGTAGATTGTCGCCTTCAACTTTGGAATTAGCAGTAAACATTAGCCATGTGGCGAAGACGTGTCCAACTCACTATAACGCAGCACTAAGAAATATCCGAAAATCGCAATATACTGATATAAACTGATATAACTCGGTTTAAAATAACAACATTATGATGTCTTTAACACCTATATTGAATAAAATCAGAGCCGGATATATCTAAGGCCTATAACGGGAGCTTTCCAGAACGCAATCCTGAGGTCTGTCTTGCGTCATGGCGAATGTTGAAAAGACTGCACCCCACGTTCCAAGCCCATTTATATGGCCTCAGATCTGCCTAGCAACTCCATTCCAATTCTCACTATTTGCTGACACCTAGGGGAAGGCGTATGCAGTGCATCTCGACCAATAGAAGACATGCAAATTAATAAACTGACCCCAGAACAGCCTGCCTGATTTCAGATTTCTCACTTCCTCACAGGAAAATTGCTCCAACTTGAGTTCTGTTTTACTCACAGATATAATTCAAACGGTTTTAGAAACTAGAGAGTGTTTTCTATCCAATAGTAATAATAATATGCATATTGTACGAGCAAGAATTGAGTACGAGGCAGTTTAATTTGGGAACGAAATTTTTACAAAGTGAAAACAGCACCCCCTATTGAGAAAAGGTTAAAAGGTAATTTACCACCTTTATTACTGCTTCATTACTGCCACTTTTAGTGAGTTTGGTACACATCCGGTGGATAGAGAGCCGTTTATTATGTTCAACATAGGAGGGCCAAGCACAGGAAGCAGCTCTTTCAGTAGTTTAGTTGAAATAGGGTCCAGTATGCAGATTGAAGGTTTAGAGGCCATGATTATTTTCATCAATGTGTTAGGAGATATAATACTAAAACACTTGAGTGTCTCCCTTGATCCTAGGTTCTGGCAGAGTTGTGCAGACTCAGGACAACTGAGCTTTGGAGGAATACGCAGATTTAAAGAGGAGTCCGTAATTTTCTTTCTAATGATTATGATCTTTTCCTCAAAGAAGTTCATGAATTTATCACTGCTGAAGTGAAAGCCATCCTTTCTTGGGGAATGCTGCTTTTTAGTTAGCTTTGCGACAGTATCAAAAATACATTTTGGATTGTTCTTATTTTCCTCAATTAAGTTGGAAAAATAGGATGATCAAGCAGCAGTGAGGGCTCTTCGATACTGTACGGTACTGTCTTTGCAAGCTAGTCAGAAGACTTCCAGTTTGGTGTAGCGCCATTTCCGTTCCAATTTTCTGGAAGCTTGCTTCAGAGCGCTGTATTTTCTGTATACCAGGGAGCTAGTTTCTTATGACAAATGTTTTTTGTTTTTAGGGGTGCGACTACATCTAGGGTATTGCGCAAGGTTAAATTGAGTTCCACAGTTAGGTGGTTAACTGATTTTTGTACTCTGACATCCTTGCGTAGGCGGAGGGAGTCTGGAAGGGCATCTTTGGGTTGTCCGAGAATTTATAGCACAACTTTTGATGATCCTTGGTTGGTGTCTGAGCAGATTATTTGTTGCGATTTCAAACATAATAAAATGGTGGTCCGATAGTCCATGATTATGAGGAAAAATATTAAGATCTACAACATTTATTCCACAGGACAAAACTAGGTCCAGAGTATGACTGTGGCAGTAAGTAGGTCCGGAGACATGTTGGACAAAACCCACTGAGTCGATGGGTTTTTGGAGTGGGTCTGCGGACTTATCCATGTGAATATTAAAGTCACCAAAAATGTGAATATTATCTACCATGACTACAAGGTCCGATAGGAGGCCTGTAAACAGTAGCTATAAAAAAGTGATTGAGTAGGCTGCATAGATTTCATGACTAGAAGCTCAAAAGACGAAAACAGCGTTTTCGTTGAAATTTGCTATCGTAAATGTTAGCAACACCTCCGCCTTTGTGGGATGCGCGGGGGATATGGTCACTAGTGTAACCAGGAGGTGAGGCCTCATTCAACATAGTAAATTCATCAGGCTTAAGCCATGTTTCAGTCAGGCCAATCACATCAAGATTATGATCAGTGATTAATTCATTGACTATAACTGCCTTGGATGTGAGGGATCTAACATTAAGTAGCCCTATTTTGAGATGTGAGCTATCACAATCTCTTTTAAAAATGGCAGGAATGGAGGTCTTTATTCCAGTGAGATTGCTAAGGCGAACACCGCCATGTTTAGTTTGCCCAACCTATGTCGAGGCACAGACACGGTCTCAATGGGGATAGCTGAGCTGACTACACTGACTGTGCTAGTGGCAGACTCCACTAAGCTGGCAGGCTGGTTAACATAACTGATTGGCTAGAAGGAAATAACGTTCCACAAATGAACTTTTAACAAGGCACACCTGTTAATTGAAATGCAAAAAGGATGCACCTGAGCTCAATTTCGAGTCTCATACCAAAGGGTCTGAATACTTATGTAATCAAGGTATTTCTATTTGTTTTTTAATACATTTGCAAAAATGTCTAAAAACCTGTTTTCGCTTTGTCATTATGGGCTATTGTGTGTTGATTGATGAGGATCTGATTTTTTATCCATTTTCGAATAAGGCAGTAATGTAACAAAATGTGGGAAAAATCAAAGGGTCTTAATACTATTTGAATGCACTGTATACAGGTATATATGAGTGAGAGATAGCGAGAGAAAGACAGAGACAGAGAGAGAAACAGAAATATCAGTGGATGTGGGTGTCTGAGCGATCTTGCCAGTCGGACGGTCAGTGGAATCCCAGCCAAGCTGTTCGGCGGCCCTGTGAACTTCATGCTCTGTTTGTTTGAACACAGAGGTTACAGAGAGAAATGTCAGACTGCTGAGAGGGAATTCTGTTGTAATCAGAGCAAAAAGTCAGAACCGGAGGATCAGTAGGACTAATAAGAATGAAGACATGAGGTTGACTATTCCACACGTGTAAGGGAACCTCGGGTCAGTTCTGAGCTGGGGATCAGTTGAGCTGAAGGTCAGATGTTTAGATGCATGGTTTGATGTCACAGGGAAGCCTGACCACCTGTTTAGCATGTCTTAGCAGATGCTATAGTCTTTTGGGAAACAGTTCGCATGTCTTGGCATGGAGCATGGGAAGCTATGGTCAAGTTAACGTGACTTAGCAAACATTAGATAGGAAGATATGGCATGAATACTGCAGTCATAAACATGTGGGAAGGTGGTATTTACCACATACGACTGGGGAAAATCCACTTGAACTCCCCTCCAACTCGTAATTGCTAGTGGGGAAATGTATCTATCATAGCTCCGACTTCTCCCACATTCTGACCTCTGACGTTACCTACTATGGAAATGACCTCGATAACAACATTTTAAGCAGTTAAATGTAACAACAAAACATTATTTATAAAAAGCAATATATTAATATGTTTTTTTAACACTATCATTTGTTTACAAGCTGTACTTTTAGTTTATGGTTGTTGGACATTAGTCTATCAGCGGTGCTTAACAAGTTCAAAGCACATGAATGTGTCCAACTGGTATATACGACTTCCCACTTGGTTATGAATAAAGCATTAGCTCGCAGTTAGCATCTTAGCATACACGAGATAAGAAGTTATAGCCTTTAGCTAGCAGTTAGCATGTCTTAGCATACATTATGGGAAGCTATGGTCTTTAGCTACCAGTTAGCGTGTCTTAGCATACAGTATGGGAAGATATGGTCTTTAGCTAGCAGTAAACTTATTTTAGCACACAGCATGGAAAACTATGCCCTTTGACTAAGTGTTAGCATGTCTTAGCATGCAGCATGGGAAGCTATGGTCTTTAGCTAGCAGTTAGCGTATCTAAGCAGCACACAGTATGGGAAGCTACGGCCTGTTGGGGCAGTACTTGCTTGCTGCTTTAGTGGCATCACCATTCTACTACAACCTCATTAGACATGAAGATGAAAAGGACTTTGCTGTATGATGAGAGATTTGTCTTGTAGGTCTTAAATTATCCACAGAAATAACATATTATTATTTATGAGAAAGTCCATTTTATTCAAGTGCCTTATTCTGTTCTCTGTTCTTGTCAACGTCACCCACCAAAGAGCAGGTTCTTTTGGTGATTTATAAATGCATTGAAATGGAAGCTGTGTCATGGGAAGACAATTCCAAGGACATCAACTCGTTAAAAAGCCACACTGGCTGTCTGAATAACTTGTCCAACACACCCAACTCATAAAAGTGCCACCCACATCCTATTCAGGATTCTTTATGGAAAATACTCAGAGAATAGAATTCAATAGTTCAGTATGCATGTACTATTATGTGTATAATTTACTGCTTGATGTGATGGTAAAAACCCTTTAGCGGTCCCTTAAGTGGTCGTTGTAGAGCCCTTTCCACAGAGGGTTCTACCTGGAACCAAAAAGGGTTCTACCTGGAACCAAAAAGGTTTCTACCTGGAACCAAAAGGTTTCTCTTATGGGGACAGCTGAAGAACCCTTTTGGAACCATTTTTTCTAAGAGTGTACTGTATATGTGTAGATGTACCGTATGTGAGTTTATCTGTGTCATGTATAGTGCATGCGTGAAATGTGTGTGTGTGTTTGTGTGTTCCAGTCCTGAGAGTGGTGCTGTGTTGAAATGTGGCGTGTGAGCTGTCTTCTGTGGACACACACACACACACACACACACACACACACACACACACACACACACACACACACACACACACACACACACACACACACACACACACACACACACACACACACACTCCTTGACATGCAAAGATACAATTAATTGGCATTTCTTCAGGACACAGCCTGTCTCCCCATCTCTCTATTCCTGTCCTCCTGTACATGCATGTGATTCAACCAATGAGATTAGTCAATATTCTGCTTAGCCATGTTAAATATAAATATAATAACCAAATGATTTCACTCCTGTGTTCCTCAAGTACTAACAACTGTGCTTAGAGAAAACAACATTTGCAGTGGTGCAAAACAGCATATTACAGCGTATAACAATAAACAGCACAATATCAACTGTCATTGAGTGAGCAAGAAAATTAAACAACATATAGGAGGGGACACGTGTTGACAGGAAAGCATACATTATGTTAAAGTGCCACACTGTGCCAACAACCAGCTTGCTTTAAGTAAAATATTTAAATATTTTTAAACAAGCATTCTGTCGTCGTATCATAATTATGGATCTTCTGTCATCATCATCCCACGCTAGGCTCAGGAAGTCGCTTCATCCGTCACCACAAGGCCACTCAATAAGATCCAGCTATGACTCACTGCTCCATCTGGATTCTAATCAAGTTCCCATTGAAGATGGCGTGACATTGATTTAAACTCATTAAGACTGACTCCAGTGAACTCTGACATGAAAAGAGTCAAATATCAATTGAGTGTATTCTTTCATTCTTTCTTTCATCTTTCATTCTTTTCTCATGTTCAGCTATTTTTATACCCAAATGGCTCTTTCTTCCCACTTCCTTTCCATTTGACCCTAAAATGTTTGTTTCCTCCAACTAGGAACTAACTGGTCAAATCAATGTTGTTTTAACGTAATTTGTCAACGTATTGTGAAGTGGAATCTACAGTGCCTTGCAAAAGTATTCATCCCCTTGGCGTTTTCATATTTTGTAGCATTACAACCTTCATTTAAATAGATTTTTAATTGGATTTCATGTAATGGACATACACACAATAGTCAAAATTGGTGAAGTGAAATGTTTCAAATAATTCTACAAAATAAAAACCTGAAACGTGGTGCGTGCATGTGTATTCACCCTCTTTGCTATGAAGCCCCTAAATAAGATCTGGTGCAACCAACTAGCTTCAGAAGTCACATTATTAGTTAAATAAAGTTCACCTGTGTGCAATCTAAATGTCACATGATCTGTCACATGATCTTAGTATAGATACTGTTCTGAAAGGCCCCAGAGTCTGCAACACCACTAAGCAAGCGGCACCATGAAGACTAAGGAGCTCTCCAAAATGGTCAGGGACAAAGTTGTGGAGAAGTACAGATCAGGGTTGGGTTATAAAAAATATCCGAAACTTTGAACATCCCACGGAGGACCATTAAATCCATTATAAAAAAAATGGAAAGAATATGGCACCACAACAAACTTGCCAGAGAGGGCCGCCCACCAAAACTCACAAGCCAGGCAAGGAGGGCATTAATGAGAGAGGCAACAAAGAGACAAAAGATAACCCTGAAGGAGCTGCAAAGCTCCACAGCGGAGATTGAAGTGTCTGTCCATAGGACCACTTTAAGCCGTACACTCCACAAAGCTGGGCTTTACGGAAGAGTGGCCAGAAAAAAAGCCATTGCTTAAAGAAAAAAATAAGCAAACATGTTTGGTGTTGGCCCAAAGGCATATGGGAGACTCCCCAAACACATGGAAGAAGGTACTCTGGTCAGATGAGACTAAAATTGAGGTTTTTGGCCATCAAGGAAAATGCTATGTCTGGCACAAACCCAACACCTCTCATTAGCCCGAGAACACCATCCCCATTAGCCCATTCCCATTAGCCCGAGAACACCATCTTTTTAATTGACAGGGACTGAGAAACTGGTCAAAATTGAAGGAATGATGGATGGCGCTAAATACAGGGAAATTCTTGAGGGAAACCTGTTTGTCTTCCAGAAATTTGAGACTGGGACGGAGGTTCACCTTCCAGCAAAACAATGACCCTAAGCATAATGCTAAAGCAACACTTGAGTGGTTTAAGGGGAAACATTTAAATGTCTTGGAATGGCCTAGTCAAATCACAGACCTCAATCCAATTGAGAATCTGTGGTATGACTTAATTGCTGTACACCAGCGGAACCCATCCAACTTGAAGGAGCTGGAGCGGTTTTGCCTTGATGAATGGGCAAAAATCCCAGTGGCAAAATGTGCCAAACTTATATAGACATACCCCAAGAGGCTTGCAGCTGTAATTGCTGCGAAAGGTGGATCTACAAAGTATTGACTTTGGAGGGTGAATAGTTATGCACGCTCAAGTTTTCGTTTTTTTTGTCTTATTTCTTGTTTGTTTCACAAGAAAAAATATTTTGCATCTTCAAAGTGGCATGTTCCGTAAATTAAATGATACAAACCCCCCAAAAATCTATTTTATTTCCAGGTTGTAAGGCAACAAAATAGGAAAAATGCCAAGGGGGTGAAATCTTAAGCAAGCCACTGTATATGGAAAATACATTAGATTTGACTTATGTTATCAACGTAAACTGTTGCTTTGACGGTAAAATTTCAACCACAGGATTATGTCACGATGGTAACCAATTTTCAACATAGACAAACCTTATAAAATATGTTGAATTTGTACCTTTGAAACGTCAGATCTTTATCGTAATATCGGTTATAAGAAACAACAATATGCTATCATGAGAATGATTGTTGAGAAATCATCACTTAATAGATTCACTGTTGCTATCGAAGTCATTCCAAAGGGTAGGTTCAACAGAGCAAATTAAATGTAACCATCCTTTATCAATCATGTATCATCAATGATGCTATTTAGGCCTATATAGCATTTGGGAAGTCATCAAAAGCTATTGTTTAAATTCAGCCCAGGATTCAACTAAAAATAGACAATACATATAAGCCTAGTGTCACGTCCTGACCTTAGATCCTTTTTTTATGTCTCTATTTTAGTTTGCTCAGGGCGTGAGTTGGGGTGGGCAGTCTATGTTCTTTTTCTATGTTGTTGTATTTCTGTGTTTGGCCTGGTATGGTTCTCAATCAGAGGCAGCTGTCGATCGTTGTCTCTGATTGAGAATCATACTTAGGTAGCCTGTTTTCCCACTATGGGTTGTGGGTAGTTGTTTTCTGTCTTAGTATTAGTTACCAGACGGAACTGTTTCGGTTGTTCTTTTTTGTTTATTTTGTATTGTAGTGTTCAGTTCAGTTTAATAAAATGACGAACACTTACCACGCTGCACATTGGTCCGATCCTTCCTACTCCTCCTCAGACGAAGAGGAGATCCGTTACACCTAGGGCTTCAAGCTTTGGTTGATTTCAAATGGAATCAACAAGTTAATAATAAATATATTGGCTTCACGTCTCCATCTCAGCCAAAAATCGAAGTTAAAGAATGGGATTAATTCAAATCAAAGTATTCAAAGTGCATTTAAAGTTTGATTTGATTTAGTCCTTTTCTTTAAGTTAGATTTTTGGTTGAGATGGAGACTTGAATCCAACATATCAATTATTAATTTTGTAGACAAACTGGAATTAAAGCCAGACTCAGTGGCACAGATGGAGCTATCCAAGCAGAAGATACATAGCCTTCATGTGTTGATATTTGGTTGCGCTTACTACCAAACACAATTTAATATCACTTTTCCAATACGGTAAATAGCCTATTAACTTGTAGACAAGTTAACAAATGGATTGTTGGATTCAAGTCTCCATCTCAACCAAAAATACAAGTTAAAGAATAGGATTAAGCAAGTGGCTCAGATGGAACTATCCAAGCAGGAGATATATCTCCTTTAAATGTTGATATTCAGTATCACTTTTGTAAGAGAGTAAATAGCCTAATGGCCACATTGACAGTAATGTAAAAATAAATGTCTTCCTTAATGTAATCATAGAATGCGTGCATGTTCAGGGTCGCAGGTCTGTGGAAATGTTCACAATTGCTATAATAATCTGCACAGAATCTCAAATGGCATTTATCACTTGCACCATGTACTTTAATGTAATCTCAACTGCAATCCAGGTCATTTGGTTGTGGTATTGGATGAAGCACAGTGATAATGCATTAAGTTGTATAAATAAACCAAATATCTGACACTGTATTCCCTTTGAACTTTATTGTGCTTTTAAATGGTTGAAAGCACAGTAAGACATTTAGCAGACATCTAAACCAAAAATCTAACATAGATTTTCCACTAGAATTTGGTAATTGTTTTAGATAGTTGAAAGCATACTGATAACACGTATGGAATTCAACAAACTTTTGGCTGTCTTTTTGAGTGGGCGAAAAAAGGTTGTAATCTCATTATCTACCAAATATTACCCAATTCTCCACATTGAAATGACGTGGTGTGCCCAGTGGGCTCCTTCCATAGTCTCCCTTATAGTTTACATATGCAGGTTGTTTGGGTCCGGTTCTGCCACCTGAGATGAGTGGTTGACAGTGGCGTTCTTCACATCAAACCATATGGGGGAAAAAATAAAATGTTTAGGATATATGTTAAATATTTACAATTTTCCAAATGTATTTTGCTTTTCAAATGTATTTAATACATTTTAAATACATTCCGACATATATTACGGAATGTATTAAAGATGTATATATACACACAGTGCATTCAGAAAGTATCAGACCCCTTCACTTTTTCCACATTTTGTTACGCTACAGCCTTATTCTAAAATTCAATTGTTTTTTTTAATTGTTCAACAATCTACACAGAATACCCCATAATTACAAATTAAAAACAGGTTTAGAAATTTTTGCAAATGTATTACAAATTTTAAAAAATAATATCACATATACATAAGTATTCAGACCCTTTACTCAGTATCTTGTTGAAGCACCTTTGAAAGTGATTGCAGCCTTGAGTCTTCTTGGGTATGACACTACAAGCATTGCACACCTGTATTAAGGGAGTTTCTCCCATTCTTCTTTGCAGATCTTCTCAAGGTCTGTCAGGTTGGATTGGGAGTGTCGCTGCACAGCTATTTTCAGTTCTCTCCAGAGATGTTCGATCGGGTTCAAGTCCAGGCTCTGGCTGGGCCACTCAAGGACATTCAGAGACTTGTCCCAAAGCCCCTTCTGTGTTGTCTTGGCTGTGTGCTTAGGGGCATTGTCCTGTTGGAAGGTGAACCTTCACCCCAGTCTGAGGTCATGAATGCAATGGAGCAGGTTTTATCAAGGATTTCTCAGTACTTTGCTCCGTTCATCTTTCCCTTAATTCTGACGAGTCTCCCACCTCCCTGACCAAGGCCCTTCTCCCCCGATTGCTCAGTTTGTCCGGGAGGCCAGCTCTAGGAAGACTGTTGGTGGTTACAAACTTCTTCCATTTAAGAATGATGGGGGCCAATTTGTTCTTGGGGACCTTCGATATTGCAGAATGTTTTGGTACTCTTCCCCAGATCTGTGCCTAGACACAATCCTGTCTCGAAGCTCTACAGTGGCTTGCAAAAGTATTCACCCCCTTGGCATTTTTCCTATTTTGTTGCCTTACAACCTGGAATTAAAATTGATTTTGGGGGGGGGGTTGTATCATTTGATTTACACAACATGCCTACCACTTTCAAGATCCAAAATATTTTTTATTGTGAAACAAACAAGAGATAAGACAAAAAAACTGAAAACTTGAGCGTGCATAACTATTCACCCCCCCACCCCTACTTTGTAGAGCCATCTTTCGCAGCAATTACAGCAGCATATCTTTTGGAGTATGTCTCTATAAGCTTGACACATCTAGCCACTGGGATTTTTGCCCATTCATCAAGGCAAAACTGCTCCAGCTCCTTCAAGTTGGATGGGTTCCGCTGGTGTACAGCAGTTTTATGTCACACCACAGATTCTCAATTGGATTGAGGTCTGGGCTTTGACTAGGCCATTCCAAGACATTTAAATATTTCCCCTTATTAAATCATTCAAGTGTTGCTTTAGCAGTATGCTAGGGTCATTGTCCTGCTGGAAGGTGAACCTCCATTCCAGTATCAAAACTCTGGAAGACTGAAACAGGTTTCCCTCAAGAATTTCCCTGTATTTAGCGCCATCCATAATTTCTTCAATTCTGACCAGTTTCCCAGTCCCTGCCGATGAAAAACATCCCCACAGCATGATGCTGCCACCACCATGCTTCACTGTGGGGGTGGTGTTCTCAGGGTGATGAGAGGTGTTGGGTTTGCGCCAGACATAGCATTTTCCTTGATGGCCAAAAACCTCAATGTTAGTCTCATCTGACCAGAGTAGCTTCTTCCATATGTTTGGGGAGTCTCCCACATGCCAACACCAAACGTGTTTGCTTATTTTTTTCTTTAAGCAATGGCTTTTTCTGGCCACTCTTCCGTAAAGCCCAGCTTTGTGGAGTGTACGGCTTAATGTGGTCCTATAGAAAGACACTCCAATCTTCGCTGTGGAGCTTTGCAGCTCCTTCAGGGTTATCTTTGGTCTCTTTGTTGCCTCTCTGATTAATGCCCTCCTTGCCTGGTCCGTGAATTTTGGTGGGTGGCCCTCTCTTGGCAGGTTTGTTGTGGTGCCATATTCTTTCCATTTTTTAGTAATGGATTTAATGGTGCTCCTTGGTCTTCATGGTGCCGCTTGCTTGGTGGTGCCCCTTGTTTAGTGGTGTTGCAGACTCTGGGGCATTTCAGAACAGGTGTATATATACTGAGATCACGTGACAGATCATGTGACACTTAGATTGCACACAGGTGGACTATATTTAACTAATAATGTGAGTTCTGAAGGTAGTTTGTTTCCCCAGATCTTATTTAGGGGCTTCATAGCAAAGGGGGTGAATACATATGCACGCACCACTTTTCCTTTTTTATTTTTGTTCGTTTTTTTTAAAACAAGTAATTTTTTTCATTTCGCTTCACCAATTTGGACTATTTTGTGTATGTCCATTACATGAAAACCAATTAAAAATCTATTTAAATTACAGGTTGTAATGCAACAAAAATGGAAAACGCCAAGGGGGATGAATTATTTTGCAAGGCACTGTATGTACAATTCCTTCGACCTCATGACTTGGTTTTTGCTCTGACATGCACTGTCAACCATGGGACCTTATATAGACAGTTGTGTGCCTTTGTAACGGCTGTCTAATGCCTCCTCCTCGGATGAGGAGGAGGAGTAAGGGTCGGACCAAAACGCAGCGTTGTATGCAGACATAATGGATATTTATTAAAGACAAGACGAACACGAAAAACACTTTGAAAATTACAAAACAACAAAACGACGTAGACAGACCTGAACTTGAGAACTTACATAATGACACGAAGAACGCACGAACAGGAAAGACTAGCCAAACGAACGAACAAACGAAACAGTCCCGTGTGGTGCAACAGACACAGACACAGGAACAATCACCCACAAACAAACAGTGAGAACAGCCTACCTTAATATGGTTCTCAATCAGAGGAAACGTCAAACACCTGCCTCTAATTGAGAACCATATCAGGCAACACATTTAACCCAACATAGAAACACATAACATAGAATGCCCACCCCAACTCACGCCCTGACCAACTAAACACATACAAAAACAAGGAAAACAGGTCAGGAACGTGACAGCCTTTCCAAATCATGTCCAATCAATTGAATTTACCACAGTTGGGCTCCAATCAAGTTGTAGAAAGATTTCAAGTATGATCAATGGAAACAGGATATATCTGAGCTCAATTTCGAGTCTCATACCAAAGGGTCTGAATATTTATGTAATTAAGGATAATTTTTTATTTGCAAAAATGTCTTAAAACTTGTTTTCACTTTGTAACGGTTCTCGTGGGCTGAAGGAAGAGTGGACCAAGGTGCAGCGTTTAAAGTGTTCATGATTTAATCCAAAAAACCACATCGATCTAAAACAACAAACAGGAGAATGAAAGCAAAACAGTTCTGTCTGGTGCAGACACAAAACAGAAAACAACTGCCCACAAACCACAGGTGGGAAAAGGCTACCTAAGTATGGTTCTCAATCAGAGACGACGATAGACAGCTGCCTCTGATTGAGAACCACACCCGGCCAAACACATAGAAATAGAAAACATAGAACAAAAACATTGCCCACCCCAACTCACACCCTGACCAAACCAAAATAGAGACATAAAAAGGATCTCTAAGGTCAGGGCGTGACACACTTTGTCATTATGGGGTATTGTGTGTAGATTGTGTGTAGATTGATCCATTTTAGAATATGGCAGTAATGTAACAAAATGTGTGAATAGTCAAGAGGTCTGAATACTTTCTGAATGCACTGCATGGGGAAATGTATCTATCATAGCTCCGACTTCTCCCACATTCTGACCTCTGACGTTACCTACTATGGAAATGACCTCGATAACAACATTTTAAGCAGTTAAATGTAACAACAAAACATTATTTATAAAAAGCAATATATTAATATGTTTTTTTAACACTATCATTTGTTTACAATATGTACTTTTTTTTACTTTCTGTATGCAGTGCATTCAGAAAGTATTCAGACCTCTTGACTATTCACACATTTTGTTACATTACTCTATATATATATACAGTATATATACAGTATATATATATATATATATATATATATATATATATATATATATAGAGAGAGAGAGAGAGAGATAGAGAGAGAGAGAGAGAATGAGAGAGAGAGAGTGAGAGAGAGAGAGAGAGAGAGAGAGAGAGAGAGAGAGAGAGAGAGAGAGAGAGACAGACAGACAGACAGACAGACAGACAGACAGACAGACAGACAGACAGACAGACAGACAGACAGACAGACAGACAGACAGACAGACAGACAGACAGACAGACAGACAGACAGACAGACAGACAGTGATCAGTGGATGTCTGAGCGATCTTGCCAGTCGGACGGTCAGTGGAATCCCAGCCAAGCTGTTCGGCGGCCTTGTGAACTTCATGCTCTGTTTGTTTGGCTCCCAGGCGGTTAGCAATGAACACAGAGGTTACAGAGAGAAATGTCAGACTGCTGAGAGGGAATTCTGTTGTAATCAGAGCAAAAAGTCAGAACCGGAGGATCAGTAGGACTAATAAGAATGAAGACATGAGGTTGACTATTCCACACGTGTAAGGGAACCTCGGGTCAGTTCTGAGCTGGGGATCAGTTGAGCTGAAGGTCAGATGTTTAGATGCATGGTTTGATGTCACAGGGAAGCCTGACCACCTGTTTAGCATGTCTTAGCAGATGCTATAGTCTTTTGGGAAACAGTTTGCATGTCTTGGCATGGAGCATGGGAAGCTATGGTCTTTAGCTAGCAGTTAACGTGACTTAGCAAACATTAGATAGGAAGATATGGCATGAATACTGCAGTCATAAACATGTGGGAAGGGGGTATTTACCACATACGACTGGGGAAAATCCACTTGAACTCCCCTCCAACTCGTAATTGCTAGTGGGGAAATGTATCTATCATAGCTCCGACTTCTCCCACATTCTGACCTCTGATGTGACCTACTATGGAAATGACCTCGATAACAACATTTTAAGCAGTTAAATGTAACAACAAAACATTATTTATAAAAAGCAATATATTAATATGTTTTTTTAACACTATCATTTGTTTACAATATGTACTTTTAGTTTATGGTTGTTGGACATTAGCCAATCAGCGGTTTTTAACAAGTTCAAAGCACATGAATGTGTCCAACTGATATATACGATTTCCCACTTGGTTATGAATGCAGCATTAGCTAGCAGTTAGCGTGTCTTAGCATACAGTATGGGAAGCTATGGTCTTTAACTAGCAGTTAGCGTATCTAAGCAGCACACAGTATGTGAAGCTATGGCCTGTTGGGGCAGTACTTGCTTGCTGCTTTAGTGGCAACACCATTCTACTACAACCTCATTATCCCTGAAGATGAAAAGGACTTTGCTGTATGATGAGAGATTTGTCTTGTAGGTCTTAAATTATCCACAGAAAAACACATTATTATTTATGAGAATGCCAATTTTGTTCAAGTGCCTTATTCTCTGTTCTTGTCAACATCACCCCCCCAAAGAATAGGTTCCTTTGGTGATTTATAAATTCATTGAAATGGAAGCTGTGTCATGGGAAGACAATTCCAAGGACATCAACTCGTTAAAAAGCCACACTGGCTGTCTGAATAACTTGTCCAACACACCCAACTCATAAAAGTGCCACCCACATCCTATTCAGGAATCTAACAGCATTCTTTATGGAAAATACTCAGAGAATATAATTCAATTGTGGCAATATATACAGTACTGTAGGAGTATGCATGTACTATTATGTGTATGATTTACTGCTTGATGTGATGGTAAAAAACATGTAGTCTATGCTGTGTGTGGAATCCGTATAAGTTTGTATGGGGTGTACTAGACCAACCTCTTAGAAAAAAGGTGCTATCTAGAACCTAAAATAGTTATTTGGCTGTCGACATAGGATAATTCTTTGAAGAACCTTTTTGATTTCCAGATATTATCCTTTAGCTGTCCCTTAAGCGGTCGTTGTAGAGCCCTTTCCACAGAGGGTTCTACCTGGAACCAAAAGGGGTTCTACCTGGAACTAAACGGTTTCTCCTATGGGGTACAGCTGAAGAACCCTTTTGGAACCCTTTTTTCCAAGAGTGTACCGTATGTGAGTCTATCTGTGTCATGTATTGTGCATGCGTGTATGTATATGTGTATGTGTATATGTGTGTGTGTGTGTGTGTGTGTGTGTGTGTGTGTGTGTGTGTGTGTGTGTGTGTGTGTGTGTGTGTGTGTGTGTGTGTGTGTGTGTGTGTGTGTGTGTGTGTGTGTGTGTGTGTGTGTGTGTGTTCCAGTCCTGAGAGCGGTGCTGTGTTGAAATGTGACGTGTGAGCTGTCTTCTGTGGACACACACACACACACACACACACACACACACACACACACACACACACACACACACACACACACACACACACACACACACACACACACACACACACACACACACACACACACACACACACACTCCTTGACATGCAAAGATACAAATAATTGGCATTCTGTCAGGACACAGCCTGTCTCCCCATCTCTCTATTCCTGTCCTCCTGTACATGCATGTGATTCAACCAATGAGATTAGTCAATATTCTGCTTAGCCATGTTAAATATAAATATAATAACCAAATTATTTCACTCCTGTGTTCCTCAAGTACAAACAACTGTGCTTAGAGAAAACAACATTTGCAGTGGTGCAAAACAGCATATTACAGCGTATAACAATAAACAGCACAATATCAACTGTCATTGAGTGAGCAAGAAAATTAAACAACATATAGGAGGGGACACGTGTTGACAGGAAAGCATACATTATGTTAAAGTGCCACACTGTGCCAACAACCAGCTTGCTTTAAGTTAAATATTTAAATATTTTTAAACAAGCATTCTGTCGTCGTATCATAATTATGGATCTTCTGTCATCATCATCCCACGCTAGGCTCAGGAAGTCGCTTCATCCGTCACCACAAGGCCACTCAATAAGATCCAGCTATGACTCACTGCTCCATCTGGATTCTAATCAAGTTCCCATTGAAGATGGCGTGACATTGATTTAAACTCGTTAAGACTGACTCCAGTGAACTCTGACATGAAAAGAGTCAAATATCAATTGAGTGTAGTCTTTCATTCTTTCTTTCATCTTTCATTCTTTTCTCATGTTCAGCTATTTTTATACCCAAATGGCTCTTTCTTCCCACTTCCTTTCCATCTGACCCTCAAATGTTTGTTTCCTCCCACCCAACTGGTTAAGTCAATGGTGTTTTAACGTGATTTGTCAACGTATTCTGAAGTGGAATCTATGTGGAAAATACATTAGAGTTGACTTATGTCATCAACATAAACTGTTGCTTTGGTGTGCCCAGTGGGCTCCTTCCATAGTCTCCCTTATAGTTTACATATGCAGGTTGTTTGGGGCCGGTTCTGCCACCTGAGATGAGTGGTTGACAGTGGCGTTCTTCACATCAAACCATATGGGGGAAAAAATACAATGTTTAGGATATATGTTAAATATTTACAATTGTCCAAATGTATTTTGCTTTTCAAATGTATTTAATAAATACATTGTAAATACATTCCAACATATATTAAAGTATATATGCACAGTGCATTCGGAAAGTATTCAGACCCCTTCACTTTTTGTTACGTTACAGCCTAATTCTAAATTGGATTAAAAAAATTAAAAAAACATTTGTTCAAAAATCTACATGCAATACCCCATAATAACAAAGCAAAAACAGGTTTAGAAATGTATTACACTTTTTTAAATATTTGTATATAACATTTACATAAGTATTCAGACCCTTTACTTAGTACTTTGTAGAATCACCTTTGGCAGTGATTACAGCCTTGAGTCTTCAAGCTTTTCACACTTGTATTAAGGAGTTTCTCCCATTCTTCTCTGCAGATCCTCTCAAGGTCTGTCAGGTTGGATGGGGAGTGTCGCTGCACAACTATTTTCAGGTCTCCAAATCAAATGATGTCCAATCAGTTGAATTTTCCACAGGTGGACTCCAATCAAGTTGTAGAAACATCTCAAGGATGATCAATGGAAACAGGGTGCACCTGAGCTCAATTTCGAGTCTCATAGCAAAGTGTCTGAATACTTTTATGTAACTAAGGTCTTTCTGTTTTTTAGTTTTAATGAATTTGCTCAGATTTCTAAAAACCTGTTTTTGCTTTGTCATTATGGGGTATTGTGTGTAGATTGATGAGGATTTTTTTTTTTTAATTTAATACATTTTAGAATAAGGCTGTAATATAACAAAATGTGGAAAAGGTGAGGGGGTCTGAATGTATATCATATATATATCACAATATATGTTAAATGCATAGGGAAATGTATTTAATCCATTTCAAAATACTTTCTGAAATACTGTACATTACATAAAGTATTGTAGATTATATTTAGGTCAATATATTTGTAAATGCATTAGGAAATGTTTTGTCAAATATATTCCAACATGCATTGAAATGTATTTTTAAGAAATATATTTTTAAATGTATGGTGAATAAAAACATTTTGGCAAATCATATTGTAACAAAGTGGTGACTGTCTTAACAATGACACTTTAGTATCATATTCAGTTATGTCAGTCTCATTCATAATGTATAATTGGCAGTATACATGCTTGACCTTTAATCACAGAACACATTCATGTTTAAATCATTTAGCACACGACTTTAGCAATTAGGGTGAAATGCATTACTCAAGGGTATGTGAACAGATTTTTAGTAGGCTCAGGGACCCGAATAAGAAGCTACTGACCCAATGGTCATTACTGTCCGGGTATCTTCCGCTGCTAACTGCTGTGCTACTGGCACGACAATCCGTCTCAATAACAAAGCCACGCCGCCAACAAGTCACGCCCCCAAGTCATTTTATAGGCTGCCGTCGCTACAATATGTTTAATCAAAATGCATTTTTATTGTGCTTGACACATACCAAAAGCATACCAGAAGCATTAAAATGCATTTAAATGTTATTAAACTACAACAATGAAGAGCTGAAGACAGGCACTTACTCTAGACATGTTCTTACCTCTTGAGATGGGAAAACATGTTTTTAGGAAGTTGAACATGTGCTCTTTATGACAGAATGTTACAATTAGCTGAAATCAAGTACATTTTTACTCACCATCACAATATAAATTATATCACCTATTTTAGCCTTGGTTGCCAAAAAAAGGATCTCTATTGATCAATACGTTAATTAAAGGTTAAATAAATAAACGTAACGGGGGTCTATTAAGCTACATGGAATTGTTTTAAGAAGGTCATACCAAGGATCATGTTGCTATTTGATTTAGAATTTTAAGACCCCTTGTAGTATCTAAAACATATACAAAAAAAATATTTGATAAAAAACATTTTGCCCTTACTATTATTTGCCCATACATACATGTTTACATTTTACTAGACACTCTTATTCAGAGCGACATACAGGAGCAATTAGTGTTAAGAGCTTTGCTCAAGGGCTTACTAGTGCTCTTCCATGTCGTCTCTAGAAGGGGTGTGTCACTTGAGTGGGTTGAGTCACTGATGTGATCTTCCTTTCCGGGTTGGTGCCCCCTCGGGTTCGTGCCATGGGCTATACTCAGCCTTGTCTCAGGGTAGTAAGTTGGAGGTCTGTGGATATCCCTCTAGTGGTGTGGGGGCTGTGGTTCGGCAAAGTGGGTGGGGTCACATCCTGACTGGTTGGCCCTGTCCGGGGGTATCGTCGGACAGGGCCACAATGTGTCTCCCAACCCCTCCAGTATCTATGCTGCCATAGTCTATGTGCCGGGGGGCTAGGGTCAGTCTGTTATATCTGGTGTAATTCTCCTGTCTTATCCAGTGTCCTGTGTGAATTTACGTATGCTCCTTCTAATTCTCTCTCTCTCCCTCTCCCCTCCCGGAGGACCTGAGCCCTGGGACCATGCCTCAGGACTACCTGGCCTGATGACTCCTTGCTGTCCACAGTCCACCTGGTCGTGCTGCTGCTGTTCTGTTCTGCCTGCGGCTATGGAACCCTGACCTGTTCAACGAACGTGCTACCTTGTCCCGGACCTGCTGTTTTCGACTCTCTCTCTCTACCGCACCTGCTGTCTGGAACTCTGAATGCTCGGCTATGAAAAGCCAACTGACATTTACTCCTGAGGTGCTGACCTGTTGCACCCTCTACAACCACTGTGATTATTATTATTTGACCCTGCTGGTCATCTATGAACGTTTGAACATCTTGGCCATGTACCCCTCAGAGCCTGATTCCTCTCTAGGTTTCTTCCTAGGTTCCTGCCTTTCTAGGGAGTTTTCCCTAGCCACCGTGCTTCTACATCTGCATTGCTTGCTGTTTGGGGTTTTAGGCTGGGCTTCTGTATAGCACTTTGTGGCATCAGCTGATGTAAAAAGGGCTTTATAAATACATTTGATTGATTGATAACAGATTTTTCACCTTGTTAGGTCGGGGATTTTATTTTTTGGTACTAAACAGTCTCCGTATATACTTCTATTCATTTTTCCAACTGTTACCGAGGGACCTTCAGACGAGTCCTGTGGGTGTCCTAGAGCAAAACATGGACGTGTTCGCGAGAGACTCATCTGTCCATAGAGATGTCATATTAGTGTGTAGGCCGAACCGTTTGAACGCTATAGAAGATTTTGTGAGAAGACCGATTTTCGGGATGTCTCATGTTCTGACAAACATTGCCCTAGCTTTGTCACCTTTCACCGCAGATGCGGAAGTGCGACATATCAATCAATCAATCAAATGTATTTATAAAGCCCTTTTTACATCAGCAGATGTCACAAAGTGCTTATTCAAAAACCCAGCCTTAAACCCCAAACAGCAAGCAATGCAGATGTAGAAGCACGGTGGCTAGGAAAAACTCCCTAGAAAGGCACGAACCTAGGAAGAGACCTAGAGAGGAACCAGGCTCTGATGAGTGCCCAGTCCTCTTCTAGCTGTGCCCGGGTGGAGATTATAAGGCCAGATTGTTCTTCAAGATGTTCAAACGTTCATAGAGGACATAGGTGGATGCGGTAGATTGAGACCCATCCAATGCAACAAAAAAATTATAATCTCCAGCTTAAATTTAAGGATTTGTATGGGGATTTTTGTATTATGCTAACTCGATTTCAGCGGGGGCACAGACATTGACCTTAGAGTGTTTAAGAAGCCGAATTAGGAACCACTTTGCCCAACCTGTAGACTAGATGGCTTAGCCATGCATTTTGGAATATTGTCAGGTATTACATGCATTTTAGCAAAGATGTAAATGTATCTACATGTTTTTGAAATACATTTGAGGTGATATTAAATGTATTGAAATAAATGTATATCTGTATTGGGGGAAGGCTTTGCAAATTCTTCCCAGCCGTTGACTGAACTAAAAACATAAACAGGACATAACACTAAAATATCCTCCAAGGATAAATCTAGAGCTCTTTCCTCTAGTCCAAGTATTCCCAAACTGGGGTATGCAAACTAGGGTACGCGCAAGTCCATCGGGGGTACGGCAGAAAAAAATGTGATTCAAATTTTTTGGGGTAAAAATGTATTTATTTATTTAGTTTTTTTTTTTTCTTCTTCACATTTTCAAACAGTCCATTTATATTTTCCAACGGGGCTACACATTTTGGATGAGGTGTTTTTCTCGCCTGAGTAGCCTCGTTTCACTGTCAAAAATAAATTTAAACCATCTACTGTTCAGTGAAATAACAACACAATGTCAAATACATGTCGCCTAGTCAAATAATTAACATCCAATCACATTAACCGTTACTCTCTCGCAGGAATTCCACTAACGGTCCGTATGTAGCCAAACGTAGCTGCTGCTCATGTTGGTATCTGTACTGATGGCGCAAAAGCCATGACTGGGAGACATAGCAGAGTGGTAACGGGCATCCAAGCAGTTGCTCCCGACACCACTTGAGTACACTGAAGCATCCACCAAGAGGCTCTTGCTGCCAAGGGAATGCCTGACAGCTTGAAAGACATTTTGGACAATACAGTGAAAATGGTTAACTTTGTTAAAGCAAAGCCCCTGAACTCTCAGGTATTTTCTGCGCTATGCAATGATATGGGCAGTGACCATGTAACGCTTTTACAACATACAGAAGTGGGCTAGTTATCAAGGGGCAAAGTATTGACACTTTTTTTTTTTTTTTTTTTTAATTGAGAGATAAGCTTAAAGTTTTCTTTACTGACCATAACTTTCACTTGTCTGACCGCTTGCATGATGACGAGTTTCTCACACGACTGGCCTGTCTGGGTGATATTCATTCTCGCCTGAATGATCTGAATCTAGGATTACAGGGACTCTCTGCAACTATATTTAATGTGCTGGACAAAATTGAAGCTATGATTAAGAAGCTCTTCTCTGTCTGCATTAACAAGGACAACACACAGGTTTTTCCATCATTGTATGATTTTTTGTGTGCAAATGAACTCAAGCTTACGGACAATGTCAAATGTGATATAGCGAAGCACCTGAGTGAGTTGGGTGCGCAATTACGCAGGTACTTTCCCGAAACGGATGACACAAACAACTGGATTCTTTATCCCTTTTATGCCCTGCCTCCAGACCATTTACCGATATCTGAAAAAGAAAGCCTCATCGAAATTGCAGCAAGTGGTTCTGTGAAAATGTAATTTAATCAGAGCACACTGACAGATTTCTGGATTGAGCTGCGCTCAGAATATCCTGCCTTGGCAAATCACGCTAAGACACTGATGCCCTTTGCAACCACGTACATATGTGAGAGTGGATTCTCGGCCCTCACTAGCATGAAAACTAAATACAGGCACAGACTGTGTGTGGGAAATGATTTAAGACTTAGACTCTCCAATACCAATATTGCAGAGTTATGTGCATCCTTTCAAGCACACCCTTCTCATTAACCTGTGGTAAGTTATTCACAATTTTTGATGAACAAATAAGGTTTTATATGTAAGATGGTTAAATAAAGAGCAACATTTTTGATTATTATTAAATTATTTGTGCCCTGGTCCTTTAAGAGCTCTTTGTCACTTCCCACGAGCCGGGTTATGACAAAAACTCACACTCATTCCTATGTTTAATAAATGTATCGTGTAGTGTGTGTGGCAGGCTTACAATGATGGCAAAAACAACATTTGAGAGTGCGCTGACCCTGGTGCTAGAGGGGGTACGCAGCTGGAGTTTGAATGTTTGAAGTGGTACGTGACTATAAAAAGTTTGGGAACCACAGCTGTAGTCTAATCTTGAATTTTTTGATAAAGGTAGGGGGCTAAACATCTGAAAACTATGGATTAGGGAGCGAGATCCTATCACAGATGAATCACGGGCCATTTCCAGTTATTTTTCGTCCACAGAGCTACTGTCTGGGATTAAGGCTCTGGGGTCAGCGATGGATGGACAAGCACAGCCTTTCAATCTTTGATGTTCTGATAAGACCCTATCTGAGACCAGTGGGGAACAGATTGAGTCTACACCATATGGGCTCCACTGCTCTGCTGTACTACTGTTGGCTCTGAGAGTCTGACTCCATCTCAAAACCTCCAGCCCTGTGCTCTAGCCACGATCAAACCAAACTGGCTCACATATTATCTGCCGATCGCCCTTTTCTGGCTAAAGTGCCCATGTGAAATATCAGAGCAAAGGAGCTTGTAAATGTTCCTGCTTGCTGGTTCAATTCATTTCCCTTGGAAGCCGTTGTCAAGTAGGGCTAAGCGTAATTGAACACACCCGACTTCAATTGGTCTTCTTTAGGATGCTGAGAAGCTGGCTTGTGTTCTGAGCTGACCCCTAGCAAAGTATATTACTGTGGTGTGTGCACTCAACCTGCCTGGACTAGGGCTTGTTGACTGTATGACCTTGCCTGGCTGAGACTGGTTTTGTTAAACAACTACTTTATAACAAAAGGAAGGCCTACCAGATGATGATTTGGAGATGACTGACTGGAGCCCAAACCAGACATAACCAGATAATCTGATGCCCTAATCTATGGATTTCTCATGACTGGGCAGGATGCAGCCATGGGTGGACCTGGGAGGGCATAGGCCCACCCACTGCATGATTGTTCATTAACATACAACAGAGTAGCAAGGTAGCAGTAGCAGAGACATCTCACTCACTCCTTTTCTGGTTCATATGCAGTCAATGAACTAAGCAGACCAGACCCAGCTACTAATGCATTGGTGTCTATGGGAGAGACACCCCTTGAGCAGACACAAGCCAATAACACCATGATGTTATTTTTTGAAACAACACAACTGCACCATCCTAGCATTTGAAGACTGTTCATTTGAAAAACTACAGTGCCCTCTTGAGGAAATGAATGTGCGGTAGCATCCAATTAGTGACTCCAGTGGAGGCAGATCTATTGCAGTAAATGGAAATGAATGGCCACAAATTGGAATTACTCACTGCAATTTTCTAACCACATTGTATAATGTGTTGATATGATAAGATAGAGAAAACCTACAGTCCTTGTGTTCACCTGTCATCCTCAGTAGGTAACATTGAGGACAAGTTTACCATGCCTTTCCAAGAACTTGACTCTGATGACACCAAGTGGTGTACAATAGACTTCTGTTTTGTCAATTGACACATTTTTCATAGAAATAGAAACGGATGTAAGACGATATCAGTTGAATCCTGAAGCCCACTGCCAATGCATAGATTCTACTACCAGTGTAACTGCACATCCATAAGAATCATAATCAACCTCAATACAGCACCACCAACTTGTCATCAAAATAAATAAAGGTTTATAATGAGGTGCATTGGTCAACAAGGCCTTAAGTATAATGTTCTGAAACACAGCATACAGTAAAAACTTAAACATTTGGTAAAGGGCATTTTCATTGACTGGGTGTGTTTTGAGTGTGTGGGAGGTTTGTATATATTTGTGTATACTATGAATCTGTCTGTGTGTGAGTGTATATACAGTATGTATGTGTGTGCACATTTGTGTTTGTTTGCGTATATGTGTCTGCTTTGCTTTGCTTGTTTGTGTGCTGTTTTCTTTCCAGGCGGTGCTTGTGGCCCAGTCAGCAGGATGTATGTATGTTGTGTGCTGTTTTCTTTCCAGGCGGTGCTTGTGGCCCAGTCAGCAGGATGTATGTATGTTGTGTGCTGTTTTCTTTCCAGGCGGTGCTTGTGGCCCAGTCAGCAGGATGTATGTATGTTGTGTGCTGTTTTCTTTCCAGGCGGTGCTTGTGGCCCAGTCAGCAGGATGTATGTATGTTGTGTGCTGTTTTCTTTCCAGGCGGTGCTTGTGGCCCAGTCAGCAGGATGTATGTATGTTGTGTGCTGTTTTCTTTCCAGGCGGTGCTTGTGGCCCAGTCAGCAGGATGTATGTATGTTGTGTGCTGTTTTCTTTCCAGGCGGTGCTTGTGGCCCAGTCAGCAGGATGTATGTATGTTGTGTGCTGTTTTCTTTCCAGGCGGTGCTTGTGGCCCAGTCAGCAGGATGTATGTTTGTTGTGTGCTGTTTTCTTTCCAGGCGGTGCTTGTGGCCCAGTCAGCAGGATGTATGTATGTTGTGTGCTGTTTTCTTTCCAGGCGGTGCTTGTGGCCCAGTCAGCAGGATGTATGTATGTTGTGTGCTGCAGTGTTGCCCAAATCTCCCCAAGGCATCTGTGAGCAAGATGCCCGTGTGGGCAGGCAGGAATCTGTGTGAATCTCAAAGAACATTTATACTTTGAGTCGCCCTGAGAGTAATGCATTGCATTCTTCTTAGTTGATTCTCTCCTGGGGTTAACACACACACACACTTCTGGGATCAATCATTCCCATAGCACACTCTGCTCTGAGCTCCTATTTTTCATGGATGAGATTCTCAGACATTTCCTGTGTTCTGAACGCACGATGAAATAGGACTTGGAAATGTAGGTTCAGTGGGATAGTGGTGTGCTGGAAATCCTGGATTAATTTCCAGTGATAAGAGAATCTGGGGTCTTATGTTTGTGATAGGCACCGGCCTCCTCTACTCAGACACTCCATCTTTCCTTATGGTCGGGATCTAAATCACCTGAATGGTTTATTTTTTTATTTATTCGTTATTTTACCAGATAAATTGACTGAGAACACGTTCTCATTTACAGCAACAACCTGGGAAATAGTTACAGGGGAGAGGAGGGGGATGAATGAGCCAATTGTAAACTTATATGAGCCAATCAGACGTGAGGGATGAGCTTGGACATGACTGAAACGTTTTGTAAGTCAGACAGGGACTTTTTAGTCCCCTCTGTTCTGGAAAAGACATCAGGTTTACTAAATTTACCTTCCTTTCTCATTCTCTCATTTTTTCCTATCTCACTCTCGCTCTCACACACACACACACACACACACACACACACACACACACACACACACACACACAGGGCTCCCGAGTGGCGCAGCGGTCTAAGGCATAACAGTGCAAGAGGCGTCTACAGTCCCTGGTTTGAATCCAGGTTGTATCACACCCTGATCTGTTTCACCTTTCTTTGTGATTGTCGCCTATTATTCCCTGTGTATTTATACCTGTGTTCTTTGTTTGTCTGTTGCCAGTTCTTCTTGTTTGTCAAGTCAACCAGCGTTTTTGTGTCTCAGCTCCTGCTTTTCTGTCTCTCTTTTTCTCGCCCTCCTGGTTTTGACCCTTGCCTGTCCTGACTCTGAGCCCGCCTGCCTGCCCCTGACCCTGCCGACCTATACCTTTGCCCAACCTCTGGATTATTGGCCTCTGCCTACCCTGACCCCTGCCTGCCTTGACCTGTCTATTGCCTGTCCCTGCTGGATTATTAAACCATTGTTAATTCGACGTTGTCTGCGTCTGGGTCTTACCTTCATACCTGATCATCCGGCCGTGATTGGGAGTCCCATAGAGCGGCACACAAACAATTGAGGATGGGAAGACAAAAAAACAGACAAAATATTTAAGTGTCTTTGAACGGGGTATGGTAGTAGGTGCCAGGCGCACCGGTTTGTGTCAAGAACTGCAACCCTGCTGGGGTTTTCACGTTCAACAGTTTCCCGTGTGTATCAAGAAGGGTCAACAACCCAAAGGACATCCAGGCAACTTCACACAACTGTGGGAAGCATTGGAATCAACTTGGGCCAGTATCCCTGTGGAACGCTTTCGACACCTTGTAGAGTCCATGTCCCGACGTATTGAGGCTGTTCTGAGGGCAAAAGCAGGTGGTGCAACTCAATATTAGGAAGGTGTTCTTAATGTTTCGTAAACTCAGTGTATATATGCAGTAAACAAAATCTCCACTTCAAAGTGATCACAGTTTTACGCAGACAGTTGGTATTAGTGAATGTCATGGAGGGCAAAAGTTATATAGAGCACATGGCAATGTCAAAATGAGTCCTCACAACTATTTACAGTCCACTCCTAATGAATCCGGGTTCAAAGTTTAAAGTGCACTTTGGAGTGTGATCTGCTCTTTACAAGTCCCACCTCAAATGTAACCATTGTATTTACTCAGATATCTGCATACTCTGTTTTAGAGCAGACATTCACAACAGTCCCAAGTCACTTACTGCACATACTGTACTCACAGGAATCACCTATATCTGTGGGCTGAGTTACGGCCTTTATACCTGAGGGCAGAGAGTGAACTGAACATGTGCAGCAGGGAGGTAGGCCAGTGCTCAGATCCTGACAATGTGGAGGTAGGGCCATTTCCTTTAGTGTAGTGGGTGATGTATTTCTCTGCATACAAACGCTACACTCCTCCTCTCTCTCTTCATGAGACCCAGGCCCCCTGCTTTGGGAAAAAGTGAGTGACTGAGTGAGTAACTCCTCACTCACCTAGCCTGTAACTCCAGATGTTCAGTGAAATGATGGAGATATGAGAAAGAGAGAGAGAGAAATGAGAATGAGAAATGAGGGAGAGGGAAGCAGAGAAAGGGGGGAGTAGATCAGAGAGCTGTGTGCTGGCAGAGTGTTCCCCAGGACCGGACCTCAAGCATGCCGGCGCTGGGCGGGTAGCTAGGCGGTGTGGGGACCCAGCGGACACCAGCCAGCTGGAGGAGGAACAGAGTGGTATTGTATGGCTGACAGACGCCTCGTTGGAGGAAGCAGGCAGGCCCCAGCAGGGGTGGCCTCATTCTGGGCCCCGCGGGCCCCCGGCACTGACGTACTATACTCCCAGAACTAGGTCAAACATAGAGCAATACTGGAGCACAGGAGAACACTCAACACATCTCAGAGACAAAATGGTGGAGCAACTTGAAAGGTTTAGGCTAGCTCCTCAACCAAGACAGAAAGTGACACAGAGACAGAGAAGTATACTCTGACTATGTAACCGTCTATACATTAAGTGTATGGAGACAAACAGACAGAGACAGACAAGTCCTTAAGAATTTGTCAATTTGGGAGTTGTGATACAGGGCCAGAAATGGTCATTCTGCACACTTATCATATATAATGAACTCACAACACAAGTTATCCAAATATATTCTTTATGTGTGTTACTGTACACTCTTTTATCTGACTGGGAAAGTGAGGAAGGTGTTCCTCTACCTTCCAGAAGGAGGCAGTGTTCCCATTCAGCAGTCCTATACACTATTTCCAGCATCCATTTTGCTCTCGATTCTCTGCAGTTTCTGAGCTGCAAAATGATAGCAAAGACAGTACAGTATGAAGATAGGCACAGAAACTGCTTCTCCAATAGAAATCCTTGATCGTGCTTGTAGGTGATGTCATGGCGATATTGGCTAGCAAAGCTCGTGCGCAGAAATACGTCATCGGGTCTAACGGTCGTCTCGCGCGGAACTACGCATGTGCAGGCCGTCAAATCAAAGGCACTCCTTCAATATCAATCTGTTTTTGACGAAAATTAAAACATGTCAGTTTGTCACTTTCACAAGGTTGTGCCTTCAGATTTTGAGAAAAGGTACAACTAAGAAAGAATTTTTCACTTCTCTCAATTACTTTTTCACTTCACTCTTGCGATGTTGCACCTCTAGGTTTAGAAGCTCTGTGATGATAGCCAACTGTATAAGCACCCGAGTTATGGGAATACCTTGAGACTGATGTGGGCACCAAAATGGCTGCCACACATTGCTTGTGGTTGAGAAGAGCTTTGCGTTCGGCGAATGTAAGAAATAGAGACAAATACAATTATTGGTAGGACTGGAGCAAACCTCTGGCTGTAATACTGTATGTGTACACAAACCTAATACATAAACAGCCCTTGAAATTCACCCATGTACGATTCCTAGTACTGTGAGAAACATTTGGTATGGAGGCAAAGCATCACAGCCAACCTGAATCAACATGAAAGTTTTTGTAACAAAAAAGAGACTTCATCAAATTCAGTCAGTCTTGGTAAATAGTTTATATGTGATTGCTTCTTTATCTTTGCAAATACTGTATAGAAAACACTTATGGTAACATTTCCAGACATTTAAAGCACGTCTGAGCCTTCAGACAAGACATGACACAGTAATCTACAGCTTTATAAACATTCTCTCCTGTCATCCTGCCCTGTGTCCCGGGCTCACACCCTCTTAACAGCCAGTTCTATGGAACTACATATTCACAATTTACTTTAAAACACTGGTGCTGTCTTTGATGTTCCCGTTGTTTATTTAAAATAGCTATCAACATTTAATGCTGTAATATTTGGAAACAGATATTTTTTTTTGTATTTACATAAGCTTATTGAATGAGTTTCAAATACAATGTATATATTTATATATGTACGTACTGACCAGAGCCATCTTAATAAAATCTGCTTCAGTCACAACAGAAAAAATACATGACCCACCCACTGTGAGTACCAGTCCATTCAAAAGAGTCTTGTTAGAAAAGGGGGTGGGAGGGGTGGAGCTCTTGTGTCGTGGAGGCTTCTAGTTGCACCAAAATGGTCGCTCGTACCCTTCGACAGCACAGGGAAACTGAACTGTGTGTGTCTGTTCATGGACTCAACACGCATCCAGCCCACGAGACATAATTGTTCCCTTAAGGTGTCTGTACAGAAAACTGCCCTTGCCAACTGCACCTAATCCACATAAAACAATGTAACTAAAAGGTGTAAGGAGCTTGAAGCACAACATACCTATAATACATTCAGCACAGGCCAAGAGGCTTCAGGCATTCTTTATGGATGGCTATTTTTGGGGTCCTAGAACATCGGTTTCTGTGACTGTCACATTTACTTACCCTTTTCATACAAAACAAAACAAAAAAATGTGGCAAATGGTCACATTCCTGTTTAAATTTAAAAAGCCCTGCAGAGCTTCCCAAAATGGATGCCACGAAGGCTGTGACAGGTTTTACACTTCTAGTTGGATTACTAGGCCATTATCGGTCATGCTCTCTCTCCTGACCATCCTTTTTCTTAGATCACACATTCCACACACACATGCACATGCACGACTACACACACACACACACACACACACACACATGCACACGTTTGGGATTGCGGGACAGAGACCAGCCTTGGTATGTTAGAAGTGAGGCACAAAATCAACAGACAAGACACAGCTAAAAGACTCACTTTTGGTATGCTTCCAAAAAAGGAATCAAAATGTGATCGATAAGAGATGACGCTCTTGTGGCCTAATAAATATGTCAGGACCTCCCTCCTCCCGGCAACCTTCCACACATATATTAGAGTCAAGGCTTTCTCTTTATATCCCACATTTAACAGTGCTACAGGCATAACTCGTAACTCCATAGTGCTGTTGTTTTAAAGTCAGAACATGAGGCAGTGATCTGGGATTCTTAGGAAGTGATCTGGGCTTTTGATTGGGCGGGAAGGGGTGGGTAAGGGGTGCGAGGCGGGGTAAAGAGGCAGAGTCTCTCTGCACATTGCAGACAGACAGACGGACGGACAGACAGCAGCGTCGATTGGGAATGTCTTATAACCATTATTCACTAATCTCTAATGGGCAGATCATGCGCTTCAATGGCTATCCAGATGTTTGAGGACCTATTTATCCAAAGAGGCAGTGCTAGTTTAGTTTCGCTTCCCCATATGTTACGCCTCTTGTGGTTCCTTTGTCCTCCTATTTTTCCCTTTTTAAAACTACGTCCTCGTCATTCTTTAGTCGGCGTTTGCGGTCTGTGCGTTCGTCAATTTTAGTTTTTTCCTTAAACCAGAGTAGAGTAAGAGAGACAGAGAGTAGAAAGACTGCCCCGGCTACCCCTGTGCACCTCCCCTCACGGCTTGCGACCGGGGGAGGGGGGCGGCAACCCTGGTGCTCAGCCATCCTCCTCGGGGGTGGAGTCATCTGGAGCGGAGTCGTCAGTGGCGAACTCGTCCGAGGAGCCGCTCTTGTGGATGCGTCCATCGCTGCGCATACTGTGGAAGGTCTTGCGGAAGGCTTCCATCATGGAGTGGGCCAGCTTCTTGGCCTCCAGCTTGCTCTCACACTCCACGGCGTGGCAGTCCATCTGGAAGGTCAGGTCGTCGTTGATCTCCCGGTAGATCCAGGCGAACACATTGGGGCTCGTGCAATGGTCCGCCGTACAGTAGGCGATGCGCGCCACCTGGTACGTGTCCATGGTGACCGAGGCCTCACCGCGTCCGTCCAGGTGGTGCAGGCGCACCTGGAAGGGCCGGATCTCCAGGAGGGAGTTGGCAGGGAGGTGCTCTTCCTGGGCCAGTGCCCTGCGGTCCCACAGGCCCACCACTGCCGACTCTGTGCAGCCCGACAGGAACTGGGTCCCTGAGATGGTCACCTTGCCCAGGTACGTCACCTGTGGAGAGAATGCAGAGAGAGAGAGAGAGAGGCTGTTAAACATCTGACAGCATCTAGTGGTACGAAACTATGACTGCCTATGTGGCTCAACTGGTAAAAGTGTAGGATTATCAATGCTAAGGTCATGGGTTCAATTCCTGTAGGGATCACATACACATATTATAAGCAATGTACCCTTATGCATTCACTGTACTATAAGTGTCTGCTAAATGGCATATTATATACGTATCAACAAGAAACAAATATGTACACTCAGAATCATTCAGCCGAGTACTAGTTGCAAATCAATGGTTTTCTATCGGGACACCATTTGTAAGTCTCCAGACGTGATGAGAGGTTTGTCTTTTTGTATGTGGTGACTGTGCTGACATGCTGAGGGACGTGTGTGTTATTTTCCCAGAGGGAAAACACTGTGTGGAGCTGAGAGTCTTCTTACGGCTGCAGCAGCCAGCCAACACTACAGAATACCATAGTAGTGACACACTACATACTGGGAGAGGCTACTACACTGTACTGACAGACTCTACTCTTGAGAAAGAGAAGTGGGAAGTGGGTGAGTGGGAGTGAGGAGAGGGGACAGTATAAAGGATTGAGGGAGGGAGGGAGGGAGGGAGGGAGGGAGGGAGGGAGGGAGGGAGGGAGGGAGGGAGGGCAGTATAAAGAGTTGAGGGAGGGAGGGAGGGACAGCATAAAGGGTTCAGGGAGGGAGGGAGAGGGGACAGTAAAAAGGGTTGAGGGAGGGAGGGAGAGGAGACAGTATAAAGGGTTGAGGGGTCAGAGGATGGAGGGGGGGAGGGAGGGTTGAGGGGACAGTATAAAGGTTTGAGGGAGGGAGGGAGGTGGGACAGTATAAAGTGTTGAGGGAGGGAGAAGGGACAGTATAAAGGCTTGAGGGAGGGAGGGTGTACAGTATAAAGGGTTGAGGGAGGGAGGCCGAGGAGAGAGAGTATAAAGGTGTAAACCAGAGGGCTAGAGAAAGGTGAACTGAACACAGCCTAGTTTCTCAGTGGGAGCGGGTCCAGCCCAGGCCTAGGTCCAGCAGGCACAATGGCTGACTTGAGAGCTCTCTCTCTCTCAATTCAATTCAAAGGGCTTTATTCAATTCAAAGGGCTTTCACTCTCTCTCTTTACATGGTGCACTTTATGACTTTATAAAAATACACAGGGGAGGTGCCTGGTGGGAGTAAAGCACTTGCAGACTTTCTCCTCTCAGTATATGTTTACAGGGATGGGGGGAGAGAGCGATGGAAGGGGGTTGGGGAATACTCTCCAGAGTTCACTCCATGTGGCCTCCTGACTCCATTCCCTCACTTCCTCAGCTATGTGTGTAATGTATTAAATATCAGCAAGCAGGTCATGAAGAAAAGGAAAAAGTTCAAGACCAATCTCCTTTCCACCTCCTTTATCACCTGATTTACTTAACAAAAGGTTCATAGGTGGTCCAGGTATGACATGACATGGCACAAGTGTGTGCGGGGGGGCTTTCCTCTTTGTTGTATTTTTGCACCTCTATGGTTCTCACAAGCAAGGGGGAGGCCAGTGACATCAGAGTAAGCACATCAGACCCACCCCTTGATTGGCCAACTCTTGAAGTTTGCAATTTTGCTCAGAACATCTTTTTTTATTTCCCTTAAGTGTGTGAACATTGTTGCATTTGTACATGGGATATTGTTTTTCAACTGGAAAAGCTCAGAAATAGCTGGGGTATTTCATTAAAAGCATAACATATGACATCAGAATGCATCGTACATCTCTAGACCCTAGAGCAAGCTGGCAAAACGGTGCATCATTAAGAGATACAAACGTGAAGACACAAAACACTGTAAACAAACAACACAACAGTTACTCTGAAAGATACAGTGCTATCTGATAATATGTCAAGGACAGGGGCACACAGACGTCCAGTAGTATCAATGAAAGATTGACACAGACAGGAACTATGAAGGAGACAAGCGGGGAAAAAAGGAGAAAATATAACTTCTGTGACTTTTGTCTGGACGTTTTTTCTTCCCTGTGGAAGTTTTGTTTAGTCTGTGACCACAAGGTCTAAATCTGTCCCCTCTCTCTCTCAGTCTCTCTCTCCCTTCATCCCTCCATCCATCCATCCCTCCCGCCCTCTCTCCTTCCTTCCCATTTAGACACTTTTTTCCCAGTCCCAGTCATTCCATCCACAAACTATTAAAACCCTGTAGTGGTGAAGCCTGGGAGAACAGAGGACAGAGGACGGTCTTCAGGCTGGCTAGCTGGTGTGGGAAACACTAATCCCCACCACATCACACCACAGAGAGCCCAGCCAATAGAGTAACCACAGCCAGAGCCAAGGCAGACCAAAATCCTGTCTGCCACCAACATGACCAACTGAACCACTCTGTAGACTTGGAGAGAAGGGGAAGGACAGAGAGAAGGGGCAAGAAAGCAAGCAAGAGAGAGTGAAAGAGAGAGAAGGGGACAGAGAGCAACCCATGGAGTAAGCGAGACAAAGACAGAGCAAGCGAAACAGAGAGAGAGGGAGACAGACGACAGAAAAAAAAGAGAAAACAGGCAAGCAAGAGAGAGTGACAGAAACAGAGAGATGAACAGAGAGAGAAAACGAGAGTACAGAGAGAATCCTAGTCACTAGACCCAGCTGCTGCAGCCTCAGCCTTAGCATCAGGCAGCATGGTTGTCATCAGGGGGCAACCGCCACATTTCTCCCCCGAAGCTTCTCCAGCAGATTCATCATGGTGAAAACCTCTGGAGCACCCCCAGAGGCCAGGCGGTTAGCCAACCGACCACACTGACACCCCGTTCTCAGCCAACTGACATCCACTGACATCCACCCACCAGGATATTCACAGTGGAAATACAGTATAAATCAAGAAATAATTCGTTGTTATGGTCTTTTGAGGGAATTATTTCATTTTTCCTTTATTTTTTTATCTACTTAGTAGTTGAGTGCGGGCTGGCAATGATGGCCTGTGGATGGCCTATGTACTGGATATATAGACATCTTACTATTAGACTGCACAAATATTTGGATGAAGGCTTGATGCCAATAACGCATGTTAAAAAGTAATAATTGAAATCTACCTTAGCATTCAAATCCAATCTATGTGTCTGTGAGATCTATCTGTCCAACTCAATTCTCTGACACTATCCCCACTCACACTGTCCCCGCTGTCACCTAACGTCCCATCTGTCCCCATGCCAGGAAGGCCGTACTCTGCTCTGTGTCAGGCAGCTCTGGCAGCTCTGGGAGTGGCTAGGGGACAGCAGGGACAACTGGACCATTCTAGAGGCCCCTGGTCTACCGGTTGTACTGGGTGACCAGTGAGCACACCTCACCACACGCATGCACGTACGTATGCATAAACACACACACATGGGCATACACACAAACACACATGCATACACACGTGCTCACACACATGTGCACACACACACATACACGGTGTGGGAGGTGTTTGGGGTTGCTACAGGGGAACAGAGGCCGCCTCTCTTCCTCCGAGGTTGGCGCTCCACAAAGAGTCCCTCACTCCTCAGTCTCACTCACCGGTCTCTGCAGTATTTCTGTCCTCAAAGCCCCTCATTGACAGCAATTCTCTTTGGTCTTTGTAATATCACACAGACTAAACATGTTTGCTCTAATACAACTGAAGGGAAAAGGGGCAGGGAGGGGAAGGCAGGCAGGCAGGCAGGCAGGCAGGCAGGCAGGCAGGCAGGCAGGCAGGCAGGCAGGCAGGCAGGCAGGCAGGCAGGCAGGCAGGCAGGCAGGCAGGCAGGCAGGCAGGCAGGCAGGTAGGTAGGTAGGTAGGTACCCATGACCCGCTCAGAAACCAGATTGCATAGCGGAGAAGGTACGGTGGGATTCGAAATGGTCGGTGATCTGTTTGTTAACTTGGCTTTCGAAGACCTTAGAAAGGCAGGGTATTATAGATATAGGTCTGTAACAGTTTGGATCAAGAGTGTCTCCCCTTGTGAAGAGGGGGATGACCGCGGCAGCTTTCCAATCTTTAGGGATCTCAGACGATATGAAGGAGAGGTTGAACAGGCTAGTAATAGGGGTTGAAACAATTGTGGCAGATAATTTTAGAAAGAGAGGGTCCAGATTGTCTAGCCCAGCCGATTTGTAGGGGTCCAGATTTTGCAGCTCTTTTAGAACATCAGCTATCTGGATATGGGTGAAGGAGAAATGGGGGAGGCTTGGGCAAGTTGCTGTGGGAGGTGCAGAGCTGTTGACCGGGGTAGGGGTAGCCAGGTGTAAAGCATGGCCAGCCGTAGAAAAATGCTTATTGAAATTCTCGATTATCGTAGATTTATCGGTGGTGACAGTGTTTTCTAGCCTCAGTGCAGTAGGCAGCTGGGAGGAGGTGACCTTATTCTCCATGGACTTTACAGTGTCCCAGAACTTTTTGGAGTTTGTGCTACAAGGATGCACATTTCTGTTTGAAAAAGCTAGCCTTTGCTTTCCTAACTGAACTGTACATGATACAGACAATGTCGTCGTTTCATTATTCTCCTTATAGTGTGCTCTAAAATATGTAATATCTCTAGATTCTGGAAAAAATATATAACTTAATGTTTGACATTTAGCATTATCTCAAAGTACCTGGTATTGGAGCTGAGAGCGCTCTATAGAACCCAACAGGATCATAGAATCTGGAGGACAGAGAGAAAGAGGGAGAGAGGGAGGGGAGAGAGGGATAGGATGATAAAGAGGGGAAAAGAAAGAGAAAGGAAAATGGGAGAGAAAATAGCAAAGGATAATAGGTTCCTAACTTCCCTGAAAAGTTGCATATTGCAAGGGCTATTCGATGCTAATGTAGTACGCCATAGGATGTTTCTGTGCTGGTCAAGGGCAATCAAGTCTGGAGTGAACCAAGGGCTATATCTGTTCTTAGTTCTACATTTTTTGAATGGGGCATGCTTATTTAAGATGGTGAGGAAAGCACTTTTAAAGAATAACCAGGCATCCTCTACTGACGGGATGAGGTTAATATCCTTCCAGGCTACCCGGCCAGGTCGATTAGAAAGGCCTGCTCGCTGAAGTGTTTTAGGGAGCGTTTGACAGTGATGAGGGGTGGTTGTTTGACTGCGGACCCATTACGGACGCAGGCAATGAGGCAGTGATCGCTGAGATCCTGGTTGAAGACAGCAGAGGTGTATTTAGAGTGCAGGTTGGTCAGGATGATTTATATGAGGGTGCCCGTGTTTACGGATTAAGGGTTGTACCTGGTAGGTTCCTTGATAATTAGTGTGACATTGAGGGCATCTAGCTTAGATTGTAGGTTAAGCATATCCCAGTTTAGGTCACCTAACAGTACAAACTCTGAAGATAAATGGGGGGCAATTAATTCACATATGGTGTCCAGGGCACAGCTGGGGCAACAGTGAGAGACTTATTTCTGGAAAGGTGGATTTTTAAAAGGAGAAGCTCGAACTGTTTGGGCACAGACCTGGATAGCATGACAGAGGACTCAACTATTTTGCCAGTTCACTTCAACTATTTTGTGGACCGAGTCCTCTTCACATTCACTCCTTTGGAGTGTTCGCAAACAAAGAAAAATTGCCTGAAAGGATCCAAGTGTGAAAACACCCTTAGAGACTTTGTAGAGTGGGACAACTATACACAGGAATTGAGGAACGGGGGATTGATAATCTTATATAGATTAAATTAGCCTGGGTGCCAGTCTGTTTCTGCTCAAGGCTACTTCCTTGTTGTGGTCATACCAGAGAATGACAAGTTGTCTGCAGCAATAGACTAGACCCAGGCTAAAATAAGAACAGTCACAGGTACGTATTGTATGTGAAGTTTGTACAGTTGGGTTTGTCCCAGAGCTATAGTATCAGCATGGAGTGTGTGTGTGTATGTTTCAGTCAGGGACAAAGGTCATTTTAAACTGACTCCTGAACAGAATCTCACTGTGCATTTGTGACCTCACCATGACAACTTTACAGCAGTCTGTGTTCATGTCTGGTATAAACGTTTGAAAACAGGAGGAAAAGCTTCCTTTCCTTTCCTCCTCTGATGATTTACAGCGATGAAATAATGAGGGGGTGACAGTCCTCCTCATCTGGGAAACTGGAATGTTAGAGCGATGTGTGTGTGTGTGTGTGTGTGTGTGTGTGTGTGTGTGTGTGTGTGTGTGTGTGTGTGTGTTTTCTTTTTGATACTGTCGCAAAGCTAACTAAAAAGCAGCATTCCCCAAGTGAGGATGGCTTTCACTTCAGCAGTAATAAATTCATTAACTTCTTTGAGGAAAAGATCATGATCATTAGAAAGCAAATTACGGACTCCTCTTTAAATCTGCGTATTCCTCCAAAGCTCAGCTGTCCTGAGTCTGCACAACTCTGCCAGGACCTAGGATCAAGAGAGATACTTAAGTGTTTTAGTACTATATCTCTTGACACAATGATGAAAATAATCATGGCCTCTAAACCTTCAATCTGCATACTGGACCCTATTCCAACTAAACTACTGAAAGAGCTGCTTCCTGTGCTTGGCCCTCCTATGTTGAACATGATAAATGGCTCTCTATCCACCGGATGTGTACCAAACTCACTAAAAGTGGCAGTAATAAAGCCTCTCTTGAAAAAGCCAAACCTTGACCCAGAAAATATAAAAAAACTATCGGCCTATATCGAATCTTCCATTCCTCTCAAAGATTTTAGAAAAAGCTGTTGCGCCGCAACTCACTGCCTTCCTGAAGACAAACAATGTATACGAAATGCTTCAGTCTGGTTTTAGACCCCATCATAGCACTGAGACTGCACTTGTGAAGGTGGTAAATGACCTTTTAATGGCGTCAGACCGAGGCTCTGCATCTGTCCTCGTGCTACTAGACCTTAGTGCTGCTTTTGATACCATCGATCACCACATTCTTTTGGAGAGATTGGAAACCCAAATTGGTCTACACGGACAAGTTCTGGCCTGGTTTAGATCTTATCTGTCGGAAAGATATCAGTTTGTCTCTGTGAATGGTTTGTCCTCTAACAAATGTCCTCTGTACATTTCGGTGTTCCTCAAGGTTCCGTTTTAGGACCACTATTGTTTTCACTATATATTTTACCTCTTGGGGATGTCATTCGAAAACATAATGTTAACTTTCACTGCTATGCGGATGACACACAGCTGTACATTTCAATGAAACATGGTGAAGCCCCAAAATTGCCCTCGCTAGAAGCCTGTGTTTCAGACATAAGGAAGTGGATGGCTGAAAACGTTCTACTTTTAAACTCGGACAAAACAGAATGCTTGTTCTAGGTCCCAAGAAACAAAGAGATCTTCTGTTGAATCTGACAATTAATCTTGATGGTTGTAAAGTCGTCTCAAATAAAACTGTGAAGGACCTCGGCATTACTCTGGACCCTGATCTCTCTTTTGATGAACATATCAAGACTGTTTCAAGGACAGCTTTTTTCCATCTACGTAACATTGCAAAAATCAGACATTTTCTGTCCAAAAATGATGCAGAAAAATTAATCCATGCTTTTGTTACTTCTAGGTTAGACTACTGCAATGCTCTACTTTCCGGCTACCCGGATAAAGCACTAAATAAACTTCAGTTAGTGCTAAATACGGCTGCTAGAATCCTGACTAGAACCAAAAAATGTGATCATATTACTCCAGTGCTAGCCTCCCTACACTGGCTTCCTGTTAAGGAAAGGGCTGATTTCAAGATTATACTGTTAACCTACAAAGCGTTACATGGGCTTGCTCCTACCTATCTTTCCGAGTTGGCCATGCCGTACATACCTACACGTACGCTACGGTCACAAGACGCAGGCCTCCTAATTGTCCCTAGAATTTCTAAGCAAACAGCTGGAGGCAGGGCTTTCTCCTATAGATCTCCATTTTTATGGAATGGTCTGCCTACCCCTGTGAGAGACGCAGACTCGGTCTCAACCTTTAAGTCTTTACTGAAGACTTATCTCTTCAGTGGGTCATATGATTGAGTGTAGTCTGGCCCAGGAGTGTGAAGGTGAACGGAAAGGCTCTGGAGCAACGAACCGCCCTTGCTGTCTCTGCCTGGCCGGTTCCCCTCTCTCCACTGGGATTCTCTGCCTCTAACTCTATTACAGGGGCTGAGTCACTGGCTTACTGGTGCTCTTTCATGCCGTCCCTAGGAGGGGTTCGTCACTTGAGTGGGTTGAGTCACTGACGTGATCTTCCTGTCTGGGTTGGCGCCCCCCCTTCGGTTGTGCCGTGGCGGAGATCTTTGTGGGCTATACTCTGCCTTCTCTCAGAATGGTAAGTTGGTGGTTGAAGATATCCCTCTAGTGGTGTGGGGGCTGTGCTTTGGCAAAGTGGGTGTGGTTATATCCTTCCTGTTTGGCCCTGTCCGGAGGTATCATCGGATGGAGCCACAGTGTCTCCTGACCCCTCCCGTCTCAGCCTCCAGTATTTATGCTGCAGTAGTTTATGTTTTCGGGGGGCTAGGGTCAGTTTGTTATATCTGGAGTACTTCCCCTGTCTTATCCGGTGTCCTGTGTGAATTTAAGTATGCTCTCTCTAATTCTCTCTTTCTCTCTTTCTTTCTCTCTCTCGGAGGACCTGAGCCCTAGGACCATGCCTCAGGACGACCTGGCATGATGACTCCTTGCTGTCCCCAGTTCACCTGGCCGTGCTGCTGCTCCAGTTTCAACTGTTCTGGAACCCTGACCTGTTCACCGGACGTGCTACCTGTCACAGACCTGCTGTTTTCAACTCTCTAGAGACCGCAGGAGCGGTAGAGATACTCTTAATGATCGGCTATGAAAAGCCAACTGACATTTACTCCTGAGGTGCTGACTTGCTGCACCCTCGACAACTACTGTGATTATTATTATTTGACCATGCTGGTCATTTATGAACATTTGAACATCTTGGCCATGTTCTGTTATAATCTCCACCCGGCACAGCCAGAAGAGGACTGGCCACCCCTCATAGCCTGGTTCCTCTCGAGGTTTCTTCCTAGGTTTTGGCCTTTCTAGGGAGTTTTTCCTAGCCACCGTGCTTCTACACTTGCTTGCTGTTTGGGGTTTTAGGCTGGGTTTCTGTACAGCACTTTGAGATATCAGCTGATATACGAAGGGCTATATAAATACATTTTATGTGATTTGTGTGTGTGTGTGTGTGTGTGTGTGTGTGTGTGTGTGTGTGTGTGTGTGTGTGTGTGTGTGTGTGTGTGTGTGTGTGTGTGTGTGTGTGTGTGTGTGTGTGTGTGTGTGTGTGTGTGTGTGTGTGTGTGTGTGTGTGTGTGTGTGTGTGTGTGTGTGTGTGTGTGTGTGTGTGTGTGTGTGTGTGTGTGTGTGTGTGTGTGTGTGTGTGTGTGTGTGTGTGTGTGTGTGTGTGTGTGTGTGTGTGTGAAAGCCCAGCCCATCTGAAGGTGGGTCTGATACCTTCCTGTATACTTGGATACACACACGAATGCACCCGTATGCACACACACACTCACATACAAAATAAACACACGCATCAACACACGTCAGTGCTCAAAAGAATCTCACAGGCAAACACCAGAAAGCAGGTGGGTAGGGGTTTCACATGGGTCTAATCTATTAATCATACAGACAGTGAGTTATCTACCCTGATGTACTCCTTCTCAGGAGAGAGGCTCGGAAACTCCTCATAGACCCCATATGCAGACAGAAAGAAAGCCAGACAGACAGACGGTAGGCATGGGCGGTATACCATATATACTGTATACCGGGGTATTTGGAAATAGCCACGGGATGGTTTTTCAAGCCTGTCAATACTATTTTAGTTTTTTTATACTTTTGAATATTTGTAGCTACTTTTAAAAACCTGCAGTCAATTTGCACAATAAATTAGGAGATAAAGAAGATTGCGTTCTTCATTTCACCTGACAGATAATCTTTCATTATGATGTTTACCGGTAGTCCCCAGTCACGTGGGGTTTGTTTACAAGCGCACAATGACAAGAGACAAGAGACCGGATTGTGAGTGAATTGCTGTTGTGCAGCACGGGACAGCTGATGTAGTTAAAGTATGGAATTCACAAATTAATGTTTGCCTGCTAGATATCTTATAACTATTACAGTTTTTTACGATTGCTTACACACTCAAATTTAACTTTTCCCACAATTAGCAAAACCTTACACTCAAGGAGCAAAACACAAGGCTAGATTTGCACAACTCTAAGCACATTGTCAGCTTCACACTATTTGCAAAACATTACACACAGTGATTTGCAAAAAACTAAACACACTTGTATACATCAGACACAGAAGTATATCATGATGTCACTTCCTTGCAATTCCAAAGCACTGACTGTCAAATTACCACACCTATGAGCCAATCTGTTAAACACAGCCATCAGTTGCACAAACACATGATTGCTAAATTGTAGACACACCAATCAGGTTTAAGCACTATAAAAATGCAGCAGGTAGGTTCAACCAAAATGGAAGGAGTCAGAAGAAGAGTGAGGGTGAGAGGAGGAGTACACAGAGGAGGAGAAGGAGATAGAGGAAGAGGCAGAGCCCGAGCCAGAGGTCGAGGAAGACCTGAAGCAGGAGGAGAACGTGCACAAAGAAGAAGAGGACCAAACTTATCAAATGACATTTGTGCAACACTAGTGGACCATGTTGTGAACCACGGATTGACGCTGAGGGAGGCTGGTCTGAGAGTTCAGCCAAATCTTAGCAGATATACAGTGGCATCTGTCATAAGGACTTTTCGACAGGAAAACAGGTAAAAGAAGATCTGTCTACAGTTACAGTAATCAGCCGCTTATTGTATGCACCATATCAGCACTTGTGATACCCCTTCCTGTGACATTGTCCAGTAAGTTACATGTATTATTCTCTACATAGGATTGAGGGTCGGGAACGGGGGTAACATCACCCTTTGCGCTGCCATTTCACAGCATGGGGTTGTCCTCCGTCATGCCAAAATGGGCCCTTAAAACACACCTCATATTCTCACATTTTTGGACCGATTGCACCACATCGTCACAGCAGGAAATGAAATGCACCAGATGCAATACACGGTCATCTGGGACAATGTGTCATTCCACCGCTCTGCTTTGGTCCAGAACTGGTTTCAACACCATCCACAGTTGACAGTACTATACCTTCCACCATACTCTCCGTTTCTAAACCCTATCGAAGAGTTTTTCTCTGCATGGCGGTGGAAGGTTTACGATCTCCAGCCCCAGGCTCAGGTACCCCTCATTCAGGCCATGGAGGACGCCTGTGACCAAGTCGACGCCGCAGCTGTGCAAGGATGGATTCGACATTCAAGACGGCTCTTCCCACGTTGTCTTGCTAATGACGATATTGCTTGTGATGTTGATGAAATTCTCTGGCCAGATCCAGCTAGGCGAAGAGATAATGTATAGTATGTTTACTGTAGTATTTTCTGTACAATATTGTCAGTTTTTTTCATGTTTGTTGTTGTTGTTATTTACTGTAATTGTAACCTGTACTGGATACAGTATTTTAAGTTTGTCTGTTGTTTGCTGAGCTAACAGTGTTATGCACACTACTGTAGTAGCATGAAAACTGGGACATGTTTTGTTGTGATTCTCCATGTTGACATGTTGACTGATTTGGGTATATGGAGAGAAATAAATGATATTTTCCTCAGTCTGCAGCGTTGGTCTTGTGTAGTGTTTGTATAGTTGCACTTTCTCTGTGTACTTCATTTACACTACTCTAATCACTGACAATTAGACTTGCTAAAAGTGTTTTAGGTTAGCAACAGCAGTGTGTAACTGGTTCAAAAAGATTGAAGTCATATGAAATGTGTGTGTTTCGTATGGTAACAAAATATTATTTTTATGAAGTCGTGTATAGTTTTGACAAAACTGTTCCATTTTGCAAATGATCTGAAGTGTTGTGCTACTTTGGTGTAGGGTTGTGCTAATTGTGTGTAGTGTTTTGACAAACCGGGCCCTGTTTTCAAAATTGTGCTTAAACAATTGAAAAAAACTGTAAATTAAATGTCTAAAATGTGCTAAATGCTCTGCAGTTGTGCATTTGGTTTACTAATTTAGTAGCTACTATATCTAGGTGGTTAGCTTCTTCCAAAATCAATCTTTGCTTAGTAACAGCAGATAATTACCTCCTGGATCAAGAGCCTTGCTGTCTAATATTAGTTTTGTGCGTGCAGCAAACTGTAAGTAGCATTTTTCAGTTACTTGTATAACTTTATGAGCTGGCACGTCTGTCCTGCAAATAGTTTGAGTCAGAGACTGTATAAAATGTTCGCAATGCGCTTGTTAGCATTTAGTTAGCATTCTCTGTGGGATTTTACATGTTCTTGTTAGCATTGCTAACCTCTGGATTACAGAGGCTCAGGGGGGTTTGAAAATAGTGGCCCTTGTGTTCAATGCCATTATTACCGAATATCCCGGAATAGTACAAAGTCTGTGTGAAGGTATGACAGTCTGGATTCCGCCCAAGCTGAACGGATGGACAGCCAGACAGTGGCTGCATTCTCTACCTTTTTACACAAATACACACACAGACTTACAACTCAATCCTCTCTCTGTGTGTCTCAGTGACGACCCAGCGGGGGTGTCAGAGACAAGGGGTCCGGGCTTGTCAGTCTGTCTGCTAGAGGGATTGACACCTCCTCAAGTGTAATGATATGATGATCTGTGTGTGTGTGTGTGTGTGTGTGTGTTTGTGCATGCATATAGCGTGTGTGCCGTATAGTGTGTGCATGCCGTATAGTGTGTGTGTGTGTGTGTGTGTGTGTGTGTGTGTGTGTGTGTGTGTGTGTGTGTGTGTGTGTGTGTGTGTGTGTGTGTGTGTGTGTGTGTGTGTGTGTGTGTGTGTGTGTGTGTGTGTGTGTCATCTTTGACGAGCTGATGATAACTCATCTCAGTCCCCGTTTGTGTGCTGCAGCCTCGCAGTCTGACTGGTGGCCAGGGGGCCTAAATCATGCAGCCTGGGCTCTACATAGCTCCACAATTTCCGCAGATTCCTCTCATTTCTCCCCATGTGTTTCCCCAGCCCAGCCTCCCATCCCTCCTCCGGCCTTCCCTCCATAGCTAATTGCTAACAGTGCCAAGCGCTGATCCTGATGAAGGCAGCATATTGGTTCCATCTGAACATTCTGAACACATTGACCAGAAAAAAAGACCAGGGAAAGCCAAAGCCTTGAGGGCCCGAGGCAGAGGAATGCCAGAGAGTCAGAGTGGATCACTCACATACAGACAGACGGACTGACACAAGGATAGGCATGCAGACAGAGCAGACTCACAGACAGAGAGAGGCAGACTGGCAGGCTGTGAGGCGCAGGAACAGTGGGTTGGTGGCTATAACAGAGTTAAAGCATGGATATGAAGAGGGGACTGTGAAGAGAGGAGGGAGATGTGGAGCGATAGTGTGGCAGCAGCCATGTGGGTGACTGACGAGGGGTACAGAATAGTAGAGTAGGAAAGTCAGAGGTTGCATTGTACAAGGTAGGGGAGTCAGGTGGGACAAGCCATAGATGGGGGGAGAGGCGCTCAGATCTAAGATCACATTGCCCTAACTCCAATTCTAACCTTAACCTTTAGGGGCCTGATAGGTTCTGAATAGGTTAGGTTCTGAATACACATATGATTCCTGCTAGCTAAAGACACATGACTTTGCTGTAGTTGGTTAGGCCTGCAGAGAGATGTGCTGTGAGACAGACATTCAGAGAGAGAGAGAGAGAGAACATGGTTAAACATTAGCTTGTGTGGATAAACATGTGGCCACAATTACCAGCACTGGGATTATGGAGGATACTATCTCTCGCTCTGTCTCTCTCACACACTCTCTCTAGACTGTCTCCTCTCTCTTTTCCTCTCTCCATCTCCATTTTTTTCTTGTTTTTACTCAGTATCTTTCACCCGGTCTCTCGTACATGCACACACGCACGTACGCACACACACACACACACACACACACACACATGCACGCACGTCGACCACACACACACACTTTACAAAAGCCAAAGCTGAACCATGACTGCCAAGAGAGTACAGAATGTTTGTGCAGATTATTATTTGTGAAATAATCTTTGTCATTTCTTCTTGTTGAATCACCAGAAAAAGACCTAACTCATCACATGAACACAGCATATTATGAGTGACTAACACATAGTAGAGACCAGCGAGAGGTGAGAAGGACCGAAAGAGGGAGAAAAGAGGTGGTGGTAGAGAGAAAGAGAGGGACAAAGAGAGAGAGAGGCAGAAAGAGAGAGCGAGAGAGGCAGAGAGAGAGAGGCAGAGAGAGAGAGAGAGAGGCAGAGAGAGAAAGAGAGAGAGCGAGCGGCAGAGAGAAAGAGAGCGAGAGAGAGAGAGAGAGAGAGAGAGAGAGAGAGAGAGAGAGAGAGAGAGAGAGAGAGAGAGAGAGAGAGAAAGAGCGGCCAGGGGGTTAAGAGCAAACATCCGTAGATCAGCTTTCCTAAACCCAACAGGGAGACAGACACTGACAGGAACATCCTGGCTCTTTCTCTCCTCTCCTTTCCAGTCTCCTCTCGGCCCAGACAGAGGGTAGGTGGGGGGTGGGAGGTGGGTCAGAGGGAGGTGGTGGGTCGAGTGAATGGGGGTGGAAGGGGTGGGGTGGTTATCTGTGTGTGTGTGTGTGTGTGTGTGTGTGTGTGTGTGTGTGTGTGTGTGTGTGTGTGTGTGTGTGTGTGTGTGTGTGTGTGTGTGTGTGTGTGTGTGTGTGTGTGTGTGTGTGTGTGTGTGCGCGTGTGCGCGTGCAAATGCGTGCGTGTGCAAATGCGTGCGTGTGAAGCAGTAGGACACGTCCAGCAGCTGCATTCCCCCCTCCTCTGTACATCTCCCTCTCTCTCTCTCCCTCTCTATCCCAGACTGTTTACTGAATGGAGACGCACAGCTGGTTTGTGTATCAGGGAGGAGAACAGAGGAGATGAGAAGAGAAAGAGATAAGATGAGAAAGAGTGAAGGGCACAAGTCCAGCTGGAGAAGTGGAGTTTTGGGAACGGACTGTGATGTTCAGGTACTTGTGTTGGGAACACTTCTCATAAAAACACTGTGCACTTTTGCCTGGATGCATTCCAAATCTAGGCTAACTCACATACCATACTGAGGACTGACAACACAGGAGGCTGCTGAGGGGAGGACGGCTCATAATAATGACTGGAACGGAGAAACTCCCTTAATACAGTGTGCAAAGCTTGTAGCGTCATACCCAAGAAGACTCAAGGCTGTATTCGCTGCTGCCAAAGGTGTTTCAACAAAGTACTGATACTTACTGTATGTACTTATGTATATGTGATATTTCATTTTTTTTCTTTTTTTATAAATTAGCAAACATTTCTAAAAACTGTTTTTGCTTTGTCATTGTGGGTATTGTGAGTAGATTTGATGAGTTAAAAAAAATCTATTCTAGAATAAGGCTGTAACCTAACAAAATGTGGGAAAAGTCAAGGGGTCTGAATTAGAGGTCGACCGATTAATCGGAATGGCCGATTAATTAGGGCCGATTTCAAGTTTTCATAACAATCGGTAATCGGCATTTTTGGACGCCAATTATGGCCGGTTAAATTGCATTCCACGAGGAAACTACGTGGCAGGCTGACCACCTGTTATGCAAGTGCAGCATCAAAAGGACCTTGTGGCTGCAAGGAGCCAAGACAAGTTGCTAGCTAGAATTAAACTTATCTTATAAAAAAACAATCAATCTTCACATAATCACTAGTTAACTACACATGGTTGATGATATTACTAGGTTAACTAGCTTGTCCTGCATTGCATATAATCAATGCGCTGCCTGTTAATTTATCATCGAATCACAACCTACTTCGCCAAACGGGGGTTGACTTAACAAAAGCGCATTCGCGAAAAAAGCACAATCGTTGCACAAATGTACCTAACCATAAACATCAATGTCTTTCTTAAAATCAATCAACAGAAGTATATATTTTTTTACCTGCATATTTAGTTAAAAGAAATTAATGTTAGCAGGCAATATTAACTAGGAAAATTGTGTCACTTCTCTTGCGTTCATTGCACGCAGAGTCAGGGTATATGCAACAGTTTGGGCCGCCTGGCTCGTTGCGAACTAATTTGCCAGAATTTTACATAGTTATGACATAACATTGAAAGTTGTGCAATGTAACAGCAATATTTAGACTTAAGGTTGCCACCCGTTCGATAAAATACAGAACGGTTCTGTATTTCACTGAAAGAATAAACATTGTGTTTTCGAAATTATAGTTCCCGGGTTTGACCATATTAATGACCTAAGGCTCATATTTCTGTGTTTATTATATTATAATTAGGTCTATGATTTGATATTTGATAGAGCAGTCTGACTGAGCGGTGGTAGGCGGCAGCAGGCTCGTAAGCATTCATTAAAACTTTACTGCGTTTGCCAGCAGCTCTTAGCAATGCTTGACACACAGCGCTGTTTATGACTTCAAGCCTATCAACTCCTGAGATTAGGCTGGCAATACTAAAGTGCCTATTAGAACATCCAATAGTCAAAGGTATATGAAATACAAATGGTATAGAGAGAAATAGTCAACGCGTCATAATTCCTATAATAACTACAACCGAAAACTTCTTAACTGGGAATATTGAATAACTGGGAATATTGAACCACCAACTTTCATATGTTCTCATGTTCTGAGCAAGGAACTTAAACGTTAGCTTTTTTACATGGCACATATTGCACTTTTACTTTCTTCTCCAAAACTGTGTTTTTGCATTTTTTTAACTAAATTGAGCATGTTTCATAATTTATTTGAGACTAAATAGATTTTATTTATGTATTATATTAAGTTAAAATAAAAGTGTTCATTGTTCATTCAGTATTGTTGTAATTGTCATTATTACAAATATATATATATATATATATATATATATTGATTTTTGGAGGACCAAAAAAAGTCAATACCGATTCATCGGTATTTTTTGGTCCTCCAATAATTGGTATCGGTATTGAAAAATCATAATGGGTCGACCTCTAGGCTGAATACTTTCCAAAGGCACTGCATTTAAGGAATAGGTGGGTATTTGGTATTTTCCCATTGTCTCTACTGAGGTCCCTCTCTGTAGGCCTCCCCTAACATAACATTACTACCAAATAACTCCTTGAGAATTCTGCAATCCTGAGGCGGTTGTTAACATTCTTCTCTGCTTATTGAATCAGCCCAGTACAGCTGGCTCAGGACAGAGCTGCACGGCAAAGTGTGGGAGTTTGTTTAAAGATATTCTCCGGTGCTTTTGTATACTTTTTAGACAGTAGTTCTGAAAGTAGCTCCACGAGCCAAAAGTGGTCCCTGAAAATTGCGACTTACATCACAAATGTGCAGATATGTGCACCACGTCATTGCTATCTCGCTCTACTGTGAGTGCGTCTTGCTAGTTGTCACTCAAATGGTGAGGTGCTGAAGCTCATTGGCTGAAACTCAAATTGCTGGGGGCTAGCCCACTGGGGGGCTACCCCCCTGGTAAATGTAGGGAAAATGGATCCGCACAGCTTTCAGAAAACAATTGTTTTCAAAATAGGGATTTCGTGGCTAGCTAATTGAGGTAAGTAATTCTGCTCATAGATTATGCATGTATGAACTACACATGGACACGTCCAGCCCAAAGCAGGAGGTTGAAAAAATACTTACTAGTCGCCAAAGTACCGTCTTTAAGTATGTGCTTGCTGGCTTGTGTTGAAGAACAATACCTGTTTGTTTGTATGTGTTTGTGTGTGGGCGGGAGACTGGGAACGGGTTTGTGTATGTGTGTAGACAAAACAGACGCTGTAGGCTACATCCCAGTGAGTCCACAGAGCCACCTCAACACCCACAATGGGGTCCTTCACACTCCCAGAACCCCACAGCATTCCTGCCACCAGACCAGATGTTTTCTGTGAGATTCTATCCACTATCTGTCTCTAAAACTGCTTGTTGTACTGCACTCGCCCTTCAACATCTCCTGTTTTTATATCCCCCTCTCCTATTCAACATTTTCATTGTTCTTTTCAAAGACGAAAATACAGAAGTGCTTTGTTCTAACACTTCTCTAAAATTAAGTTAAGTGATGTTGTGTAATGCAAGCAGAGACAGGAAGAGAGATGTTGAGGAAAAACAGACTTGGGTTCAGACTTGGGTTCACAGATACTTTGATCGTTTGCTTGAGTCTGCCTGGAGTGCCAAATAGGCCGGTTTGAACGTTATGGGACTTTTCTATTGGTTTATTAAAGGGATATTTTGGGATTTTGACAATGAGGCCATTAATCTAATTCCCCAGAGTCAGGTGAACTCGTGGATACCATTTTTATGTCTCTACATGCAGTTTGAAGGAAGTTGCTAACTAGCGTTAGCGCAATGACTGGAAGTCTATGGTATCTGCTAGCATACCATAGACTTCCAGTCATTGCACTGACGCTAGATAGCATTGTCTGGCGAAACTACTTCTAACTTCCTTCATACTGGAGACATAAAAATGGTATCCACAAGTTCATCTGACTCTGGGGAAGTAGATAAAATCCATAAGTATCCCTTTAAATCAGGCACACAAAGCAAACTAGAGTGAATTTGATATCAAAGGGACCAATCTGAGGAAAGCCCTGGCTGAGATTGTCAGCGTCAAGAGAAAGTAGTTAATTTAAAGCAGACATCTGCCTTACACAAACACTTACACAAACACATACACACACACACACACCATCTCGCACACTTACATTAGAATACAAAGAGACACCAGTAACACACACATCATCTCACACACATTAGAATACAAAGTACAAAGCGAGACAAAAGCATCACTGACAGACACATAATCTATGATCTCACACTCGCTTCTCTCTTGTTTTTACTCTCTCCCTATCTGTCAAACACACACACATACTACAAAGCTTGAAAATCTGGCTTGAGTGTTTTTCCTTAGAATCACACAGTGAAATAGAGCTAATGTAATATACAGAGACAGGACTGGGACCAGAGAAGAATTTCCAAGAGCTCGAGGGATTCTGTCACACATAGTGCACAGCTCCCGACTGACCCAGATGGTTATGAAATCCCTGTTCTCCAAAACAACTGAAAACAGACAATAATACTCCTACCCTTCCCTGGGTCTGCAAACAGAATGCCAGTATCCTCTCAAGCAAACCAAAGACTCCAGGGAAGATGTGCTCTCAAACTTTTTAAGTGTCCATGAAACCAATTGGTCAGAGTAAAATGACCAACGTTACACAAAACTAAATCAATTCAAATGTATACTGAACAAAAATATAAACACAACATGCAACAATTTCAAAGATTTTACTCAGTTACAGTTCATTTAAGGAAATCAGTCAATTTAATTAAATTCATTAGGCCCTAATATATGGATTTCACATGACTGGGAATACAGATATGCTGGTCACAGATACCATAAAAAAAGGTAGGAGCATGGATCAGAAAACCAGTCAGTATCAGGTGTGATCACCATTTGCCTCATGCAGCACAACATATCCTTCTCATAGAGTTGATCAGGCTGTTGATTGTGGCCTGTTTTCCCACTCCTGTTCAATGGCTGTGCGAAGTTGCTGGATATTGGCGCGAACTGGAACACGTGGTCGTACCCGTCAATCCAGAGCATCCCAAACATGCTCAATGGGTGACATGTCTGGTGAGTATGCAGGCCATGGAAGAACTGGGACATTTTCATCTTCCAGGAAGTGTGTACAGATCCTTGCGACATGGGGCTGTGGATTATCATGCTGAAACATGAGGTGATGGCGGCGGATGAATGGCACGACAATGGGCCTCAGGATCTCGTCACGGTATCTCCATTTGCCATCGATAAAATGCAATTGTGTTCATTTTCCGTAGCTTATGCCTGCCCATACCATAACACCACCACCACCATGGGGCACTCTGTTCACAACGTTAACGTCAGCAAACCGCTCGCCCACACAACGCCATACACATAGTCTGTGGTTGTGAGGCCGGTTGTACGTACTGCCAAATTCTCTAAAACGACATTGGAGGCAGCTTATGGTAGAGAAATGAAAATTCAATTCTCTGGCAACAGCTCTGATGGACATTCCTGCAGTCAGCATACCAATTTCACGGTCCCTCAAAACTTGATACATCAGTGGCAGTGTTGTGTGATAAAACTGCACATTTTAGAGTGGCCTTTTATGGTGCCCAGCACAAGGTGCACCTGTGTAATGATCATGCTGTTTAATCAGTTTCTTGATATGCCACACCTGTCAGGTGGATGGATTATCTTGCAAAGGAGAAAGGCTCACTAACAGGGACATAAACCAATGTGTGCACAAAATTGGAGCGAAATAAGCTGGAATGTGGAACATTCCTGGGATCTTATCTTTATTTCAGCTCATGAAACATGGGACCAACACTTTACATGTTGCGTTTATATTTTTGTTCAGCGTTCTACAAATGTATATACACTGCTCAAAAAAATAAAGAGAACACTTAAACAACACAATGTAACTCCAAGTCAATCACACTTCTGTGAAATCAAACTGTCCACTTAGGAAGCAACACTGATTGACAATAAATTTCACATGCTGTTGTGCAAATGGAATAGACAAAAGAGTTTGAGCAGACACATGCACATTTGTGGCCTGCTGGAGGTCAAAACATCAGCCAGGAAGCATAGGAACTGAGAAGTGGTCTGTGGTCACCACCTGCAGAACCACTCCTTTATTGGGGGTGTCTTGCTAATTGCCTATAATTTCCACCTTTTGTCTATTCCATTTGCACAACAGCATGTGAAATGTATTGTCAATCAGTGTTGCTTCCTAAGTGAACAGTTTGATTTCACAGAAGTGTGATTGACTTGGAGTTACATTGTGTTGTTTAAGTGTTCCCTTTATTTTTTTGAGCAGTGTATATATAAATCTAAATATAACCTTGAGGTTTAAGCAGATCTGGTTGTTTGTTGGGTTGAAGGGATATGAGTTCACAGGGGCAGGGGTAATCAGTCTTTCACTTGACAGACCACGATAAGACCAACTAGGGAGGTTAACATAAAACAAATAAGAGAATGCAGTAGTGGTGGTGCGTGGGTAAAATCACTGAGGAAAAGAAGCCATATTACAACCTATGTGTTGTGATAATTATGTTGTTTGCTCTATAACCCGTTCATACGCCACAATGGTATATAAGGCAGAGACAACAAGACGACAGTCACGCAATGGCAGAATAAATTGAACCACATCTTTGTTTCATCACATAACCGGAAAGCACAGCTGTCCGGTGAAGTCCACAAAGCACATTACATGTGACAAACAGTTGCATGACCTACAGCATGGCCAAGCAAGTTAATGTTTCCCACATTTGATTTAGAACCACGGTGAGTTACCCCAAGTCGGAAAGAAAACAGGAGCTGCCTGCGCTTAGTCTAATACAGTGACAACTTACCAAAAACAAACCATTTTAGGCCTAGTTCAATCAACGTAAGCTAAATATCATGTGGCTGTCCATGATACTGATTTGTGTGTGTGTGTGTGTGTGTGTGTGTGTGTGTGTGTGTGTGTGTGTGTGTGTGTGTGTGTGTGTGTGTGTGTGTGTGTGTGTGTGTGTGTGTGTGGGTGTAGAAAATCATGTTGCCTCACCTACATGTAGAGGAACGCCATAGAGAAAACATGTTTTGTTTTTGTTGTCCAAGACTATGCTACCTGACTTCCTTTCATTGGCAACGATGAGCCAACTAATTAACATTAGCCTACTACATCTAGCTACATATTGAACTTCCATCCTCTGTATTAATTAATGGTTGGATCAGAATCAGCATTGTAATCATTGGTGAGTACGGAGAATTAAGTAAAACCACAAGTCCAAATCCCTAAATCCAAGGCTTACTTAGGAAAGGGAAGATTTTAGCTAGGTAGCTAGCCAAATGCTCGCTGGCTTCCGTTGCTATTGAATTCAATGCTACGGGCGGCAACAATGTCATACTCTTTTTGGCCAGACAGCATCAGATACATGGGCTACACATACAGACACAGAGGAGCGCTGTTTCGCTCGCTCGGATGCTTTCTCCCGTGAGATACATTCAGCCACTTGCAAATTTAAGGAAAATGATGAAACACAGATGAAATATATCACTTTTTTGGCTTAACCTTGGCATCCATTAGTATATGCCACTGAGAGAATGCTAAATGTTTAGAAAAAGTCGTTTTTTTAAATAAGTCTTAAGATCAACTGTCTGTTCAGTAAGGCTGAGACAAGTAGAGGGTAGATAAGAGGGCCTGATGAAAGGTCTGGTGGTGTAACAGATGCCATCCTGTCAGAGAGACCACACTGCGACTGGGAACCAGTGTTTTCCAGGGCGTCTTTAACCAAAGTCGGCAAAAACACCAATTAAACAAGTTCCCAAGGTAGAGAGAGGGAGGGCAATATAATGCTAGCGGAAACAGTGGAGTGAACACTGATGCTGAAGCTTTTAGATGGCGAGCAGCAGAGTACCCAGATCCTTAGAGCACACGTGGCCTCAGCTTTGTCTCCATGGAAACACTGTGCCACTGCTGCCCTCCGCAGCCATATCGTTATATAATCAAGGATATGCCAGGCGATTAGCTCTCGCTTTCTGGATCATATCCAAGTCACCCACACTCACAGAGGGTGCTTGTATGGTTCTTTGTTTGGTTAGTCAGTGTTCTGTCTCAAAACTGGGAACACCGAATGGAAAACTCAGCTCCCTCCCAAGCTGCAGCATCTTTTTTCAGAAGCACACTGAAATAAGGAGCTTTCCTTTTCCTCTCCCTGCTTCATTACCTGGAGGAGCAGTAGATCTCAGAGCCACAAAGCGCGCACACACACACATACACACAGAGTGTGAAAGCTTAGATTCCTCTCTGAAGGTAAGTAAGAGACTAATACCCCTCTGCAGCAGCTCTGAGTCAAGGTGGTTCCTACCAGTGTTGACTGAGTGACGAGGGAGTGGTTGGAACGTGGTTGGAACGCGTGTTGACCACAGCTATGGACTCCATGGCAGAGATTGGGATCTGGGTTGTAGAGAGAGCAGGGTAGGGCAAAGAGAGGCCCAATCCCAAATCAACCCCATACCACCCTAGGCACTTGTTGAGATCTGAGACGATTGTACAGGTATGAGCAATATGGTATTAACTTCACCTTGCGCCCATGACAGGCTAGGATGAAGATTCTCCATATTGTTTATTCCTATCCAAGGCTCTGGGGTTGGGAGAGCAGAGAGCAGGGCAGTGTCTGTGCAGAATCACTGATCTACAAATTACCTCAGGCCAAAATAACTAGGCCTGTGTGATCAAGATTAGCAATTTTGTGCCTCATCTTGCTCAAACTGATCCCTTCAAACACACTGAGAGTCTCCAGTTAGACAGAGGCTGTGGGTTGGGGGAGGAGAGAGGGGAACAGTGAGAAATAGCTTTTCATCCCAGCAGCCGTTAGCATTGGCAGGGTGACAGCAGTGGTTGGGTTGGGATAGGTGGGTGGGTGGGTGGTTGCTAGTGCTGGGAATTGCCAGGGACCTCGCGATACGATATTATCACAATACTTAGGTGTCAATATGATACGTATTGCGATTCTCACAATTCTATATTTATTGCAATTCGATACTGTGATTGTATTTCGTTTCAATGTTCCAAACATATTGCTCACCATATGTCTTCTGCAGAGGGACAAGAGAGAGACATGAGAAAATAAGTTTTGATCAGTCATGGAAATAAAAGTGCTGAAAAATATAACTATCGATTTAAAAATATATATTATTAACTGTTTCTCTCTATCTCAAAATAAACAAGAGGGGGGGGTATTTGGAGGGGGTAGAGCGGAGGGGGAAACCTGGAGCAATCGCTGACAGACCAGCTATCTCACACACTGACTGACTGACTGGCTGACTGTCATGCTGAAACACACGTTCATGCTGAAACACATATAAACGCACACACTCAATGCTGAAATAACCAAATATGCACAAACACAGTGAGCACACAAGTGTGCACCAGACTGCATACACACACACTTACACACATCCAATGCAACTGTTAGAATTCAAATCCCCTCCCCTCTAAAAAGCCTACTTCTGTAGCTGTGGAAATCACCTCTCCTCTCCTCTGCTTTCCTATTCAAACTGAAAGCCCTGGAAAAGCACAGAGTCAGGGTGAGTAAGTAAAAAAAAAGTTAAAAATATTTTGTAGCTGGCATTCTCCGATAAATAGATGTAGTGGTATCCATGGCAACTAAACCAAGCTCTCTCACAGCTACCTTGAAAGGAGCAACGTCTGAGGCGAGAGGGAAAAAAAGGGGGACTGTGTGTGTGCATGCATGTGTGTATACTACAGACGTAGTATACAGGCAGATTTCAGACGTTACTAGTTCACACTGGATAGAGAGGTCCACTGAGGAGCTTCAACTAATCAGCTTCAACCTCACAATTCAGCAGAGGACAGATGTCTGGAAAAAATACAGGCATGCACATACACCCAGGGCTAGGCTAGCCTGCCACTGCAACACAAGCTAGAGACCAAAACCCCAGTCAGTATGTGAGTCCCAAATAGCACCCTGTTCCCTTTATAGTGCACTACTTTTGACCAAAGCCTCAAAAGTAGTGCAATATATAATAAACAGGGTGCAATTTGGGATGGAGACTGTCAGTTTCCCATTGGCTGTGCTGAGCCCCAGACCCAAAGACCAAAAGCCCCACTGTTCCCTTCTCTACTGCCAGAGAGTTATAAAGGATGGCTGGTTGGGTTTCAGCGGAACATTTTCACAGGTGTTCTGGAACAAGTCGTGTCCCGACAGAGATCAGCACCTCTGCACTAAATAGTGTCTGCTCTTCTAATCAGTCAGCCATGTGATCTCCATGTGCACCCCTCTTAATCTTTCTACTAGCACATAGCATAGCTGGTCACTCAAATAGAATAGAGCTTCATTGTCCATTGTGAAATGTCAAGTTGTCTTTTGGCTGTCTGTGTTCTGTGGGTTGTGATTTAATGAGTTATAGATCATAAGTGAGCCAGTGGATTGGTGTGTATTTATATTCAAAGCCTTGTCCAAATGAGCTGATGTGAAAGCCTTAACAAGCCTGCCAAACATCTTCCACCATCTCACCCACACACAACTAAGTTGCCTTAGTTACAACCAACATAACACCCTGTGCCCCTTCCCCAGTCTCCTGGGTTCCCCCTGCTGGGGGGAACACACACACACACACACACACACACACACACAGGGAAGTGTTGTCTGTAATAATAGAGCGTGTCTCACCTGTTTTTTCAACCTGCAGGCCTGTTTCTGTTTGTTTTAGGTTGAACACAGAGAATAGACTTTGACTCAGGCAGCACGCAGGATAAAGATCTAAATTAGACAGTAATCACAGCTAGGCAAACACACACACAACATTGATAGAAGACACGTGCCCATAACACACACCTACGATACGTGCCAGGATTACGGTTCTAACACAAGCCCATTGTTCTTAACAGTGATACACACCAATGAAACACACATAACCATGTGTGTGTGTGTGTGTGTGTGTGTACCTTGTAGCCATTATGGGTGTTTTTCTTCATGAGTGGCGTGGTAGAGCACAACTCGATGGCCTCCGGCTCGTGGAATATCACCGTGGGCAATGGCTCCTTCCTCAGTGTCAGCACGTTCAGCTTGGTCTTCAGCATCGTCTGGAAGTGCTGAGGGAGATAACGTCATGGTCAATCAATCAACCAATCAAGAAATAATTAAATATGCCCATCCATCCAACCCACCCACCCACCCACAACATTCTTAGTTCCCACATTCCTAGTACGTTCTATTCTGATGAAATTGTGCGAGTCATGATTTAATTAGCCTGCTCGGTTTTGTTAGGCTTTTTCAAGGAAACCCAGAAATTCCACAATCCCATTCCCTGCTCTGTAGGTGGGAGACCAGAGTGAACATGTGGTTCTGGTCGGCCTTACAAAACCCCAGATTCCAGTTTGGGACGAGGCGGCGTGGCTCTCATCTCCTGTTCTGACGGACACTTCACATATATAGAGAGAGAGCGAGAAGGTCCCTCATCTGCTGTCCACATTTCAGCTGAAGAACAAGAGAAGGGGGACTGTCACCCCAAACCAGAGTAAAGCCACTGTGACAGGCCATCTAAAACCAAGCACCGGAAGTGCCACAGTTACTACTCATCCTCCTACAAGACCCCACTACATCTCCATCATACAACCCAAACTCCACCTGTGGGAGAAGAGAGGAGAGAAGATGAGGTTTGACAGAAACGAGACAAGGAGGAAAGATGATGAGGAGAGAAAAACAGGAGAAAATAAGAAGAGACTAAAAGAGAAGAAGAGGAGAGGCACAGTTTTGAAACTAAAGCCACGTGTGTGAACGCTCGCTGACCTCCGCGTCAGCACTTTATGGCTTCCTGACAGTGCTCCACATTCCTGTGGTCAGCCCGGATTGGAGGGTGGGGGGGGGCTCTCAAGGCACCGTGCGGAATAAAACTGGAATTCTATTCATAATATTTTCACTGCATTTTCATTATTTTATTATTCCTCTGGATTAAAAAATTGCCTCAAGGAGTTACAAATATGATTGATTCTATTTGGGTTGGGGATGAGGAGGAGGAGTTTCTGATTCTGGATCTAAGGAATAGACATTGATCCCCAATACTGGTTGTTCTCTCTCAATTCAATTCAATTCAAGGGGCTTTATTGGCATGGGAAACATGTGTTAACATTGCCTAAGCAAGTGAGGTAGATAATATACAAAAGTGAAATAAACAATCAAAATTAACAGTAAACATTACACATACAGATGTTTCAAAACAATAAAGACATTACAAATGTCATATTATGTATATATAGTGTTGTAACAATGTACAAATGGTTAAAGTACACAAGGGAAAATAAATAAGCATAAATATGAGTTGTATTTACAATGGTGTTTGTTCTTCACTGGTTGCCCTTTTCTTGTGGCAACAGGTCACAAGTCTTGCTGCTGTGATGGCACACTGTGGTATTTCACCCAGTAGATATGGGAGTTAATCAAAATTGGGTTTGTTTTCGAATTCTTTGTGGATCTGTGTAATCTGAGGGAAATATGTGTCTCAAATATGGTCATACATTGAGCAGGAGGTCAGGAAGTGCAGCTCAGTTTCCACCTCATTTTGTGGGCAGTGTGCACATAGCCTGTCTTCTCTTGAGAGCCATGTCTGCCTATGGTGGCCTTTCTCAATAGCAAGGTTATGCTCACTGAGTCTGTACATAGTCAAAGCATTCCTTAAGTTTGGGTCAGTCACAGTGGTCAGGTAATCTGCCACTATGTACTCTCTGTTTAGGGCCAAATAGCATTCTAGTTTGCTCAGTTTTTTTGTTAATTCATTCCAATGTGTCAAGTAATTATCTTTTTGTTTTCTCATGATTTGGTTGGGTCTAATTGTGCTGCTGTCCTGGGGCTCTGTGTGGTGTGTTTGTGAACAGAGCCCCAGGACCAGCTTGCTTAGGGGAGTCTTCTCCAGGTTCATCTCTCTGTAGGTGATGGCTTTGTTATGGAAGGTTTGGGAATCACTTCCTTTTAGGTGGTTGTAGAATTTAACGGCTCTTTTCTGGATTTTGATAATTAGTGGGTATCGGCCTAATTCTGCTCTGCATGCATTATTTGGTGTTCTACATTGTACACGGAGGATATTTTTGCAGAATTGTGCATGCAGTCTCAATTTGGTGTTTGTCCCATTTTGTGAAATCTTGGTTGGTGAGCGGACCCCAGACCTCACAACCATAAAGGGCAATGGGTTATATGACTGATTCAGGTATTTTTAGCCAGATCCTAATTGATATGTTGAATTTTATGTTCCTTTTGATGGCATAGAATGCCCTTCTTGCCTTGTCTCTCAGATCGTTCACAGCTTTGTGGAAGTTACCTGTGGCGCTGATGTTTAGGCCAAGGTATATATCGTTTTTTGTGTGCTCTAGGGCAATGGTGTCTAGATGGAATTTGTATTTGTGGTCCTGGCGACTGGACCTTTTTTGGAACACCATTATTTTGGTCTTACTGAGATTTACTGTCAGGGCCCAGGTCTGGCAGAATCTGTGCAGAATATCTAGGTGCTGCTGTAGGCCCTCCTTGATTGATGACAGAAGCACCAGATCATCAGCAAACAGTAGACATTTGACTTCAGATTCTAGTAGGGTGAGGCCGGGTGCTGCAGACTTTTTTAGACTTTTTTAGTGCCCGCGCCAATTCGTTGATATATATGTAGAAGAGGGTGGGGCTTAAGCTGCATCCCTGTCTCACCCCATGGCCCTTTGGGAAGAAATGTGTGTTTTTTGCCTATTTTAACCGCACACTTGTTTGTGTACATGGATTTTATAATGTCGTATGTTTTACCCACAACTCCACTTTCCATCAATTTGTATACCAGACCCTCATGCCAAATTGAGTCTAAGGCTTTTTTGAAATCAACAAAGCATGAGAAGACTTTGCCTTTGTTTTGGTTTGTTTGGTTGTCAATTAGGGTGTGCAGGGTGAATACATGGTCTGGAAATGTACAAGTCTGCTGTTAATGATAATGCAGAGGATTTTCCCAAGGTTGCTGTTGACGCATATCCCACGGTAGTTATTGGGGTCAAATTTGTCTCCACTTTTGTGGATTGGGGTGATCAGTCCTTGGTTCCAAATATTGGGGAAGATGCCAGAGCTAAGGATGATGTTAAAGAGTTTTAGTATAGCCAATTGGAATTTGTTGTCTGTATATTTGATCATTTCATTAAGGATACCATCAACACCACATGCCTTTTTGGGTTGGAGGGTTTTTATTTTGTCCTGTAGCTCATTCAAGGTAATTGGAGAATCCAGTGGGTTCTGGTAGTCTTTAATAGTTGATTCTAGGATTTGTATTTGATCATGTATATGTTTTTGGTCTTTGTTCTTTATTATAGAGCCAAAAAGATTGGAGAAGTGGTTTACCCATACATCTCCATTTTGGATAGATCACTCTTCGTGTTGTTGTTTGTTTAGTGTTTTCCAATTATCCCAGAAGTGGTTAGAGTCTATGGATTCTTCAATTACATTGAGCTGATTTCTGACGTGCTGTTCCTTCTTTTTCCGTTGTCTGTCTGTGTCTCTCTCTCTCATCTTTCTTTAACTCTTTGTCCCTACTCTCTCACTCTCCTACCCTCTTTTTCTACCTCTCTCCATTCTCTCTCCCCCCTCTCTCTCTCTTTATCTCCCTACTCTCTCTATACTCTCTCCTTCTCTCTTTCTACCCATCCCTCCCTCCATCTATCTCTCTCTCTCTCTATACTCTCTCCTCTCTCTCTACCCATCCCTCCCTCCATCTATCTCTCTCTGTCTGTACAGTCTGGTCCTCATCTAGCCCATTCACTGACTTCTTTAGACATGTGTTTTTAAAAGGTACGCCACATTCTCAGTAACAGCCCATTTTCCTTGTAAACACTGGTATACATTTCACGCGTGAGCGAGGCACGTGACTTTTCCCAAATAACTTTTGGCTGAATGTTATGGATTGGGAGAGAGCATTTGAAAATAGAGGGGAGTAGACATTTTACACCATTTAGAAGTGACCATTCGCCTGTGAGAGAAGGAGGATTCTATAGCTCTGTGGGAGATGAGAGGAGACACAGTACAGGGATCTTTCTGCTATTGAAATCCTTGGCCGGGCTGCCTAAGTGTAAATAAAAATAAAAAGTTTTGATGTAGAAAGAAACTGACAAAATGTACATTGACAAACACTAATAAGTGTTCAGGTTGGCCTAGATGGCCTCTAGAGAGAGTGTGTGTGTGTGTGTGTGTGTGTGTGTGTGTGCGTGTGTCAACTATGATATGTGTCTGTACGCACGAGCATGTGTGTGCACGTACGTGTGTGTGCGTTGACTGCATGATTATGTGTCTATAGTTTACAGGTAACAGATGGTACGGTACACTCCCAGCCCTCAGGGAGATTTTCTGCTGGAGTAGACAGGCTCTCAGGTCAATCATAGCGTAAGCCACAGTACAACAACCCACTGACACGGCAGAGACACTGATTACAGGGGTTATACATAGGCTTGGGCGGTATACCGTATATACCGTTTCCCGGGATATTTGGAAACAGCCACGGGATTGTTTTCCAATGCCGTCAATACTATTGAAACTATTTCTTTGAAGTGTAGTAGCTACTTTTTAAGTAAATACCTGCAGTCAACTTGTGCAATACGTTAGGAAAGAAGATTGCGTTCTTCATTTCACCTGTCACATAATTATTTATTATGAAGTTTACCGGTAGTCCCAGTCACATGGTGTTTGTTTACAAGCGCACAACAAACGAGACCGGAGCCTTGTGAGTCACTCACTGTTGAGCAGCATGTGCCAGGTGATCTAGGTAAATTATGGAATTCACAACTAAATGTTTGTTTAGGTTCTTGCTAAATCAAGCTTTGCTTGGTAACAAGCTTTTGCTGTTTAAAATTAGTTTTGTGCGTGCAGCAAACTGTGAGTAGCATTTTTTTGTTACTTCTATAACTTTATGAGCTGGGATGTCTGTCCTGCAAATAGTTTAGGTCAGAGACTGTATAAACTGTTCGCAATGCGCTCGTTAGCTTTTAGTTAGCATTCGTTACGGGATTTTACATGTACTTGTTAGCATTGCTAAGCTTCTGATCTCAGATGGTTACCAAGAAAAGGTAACCAAGGTTTTAAAATAGAGGCCCTTCTGTTCAGTGCCGGTATTAGCGAATATCCCAGGATGTTATATGGTCGGTATGAAGGTCAATCTGGATGCTGCCCAAGCCTAGTCATACATACTGTTACGAATCCCTTTGGCCCGACAGTCTAGGGGGGATGGTAATGGGACCCGTAACACAACTCATGCAAATTATAGTAGTGAAAACGTAACAGTGAGAACAAATAACACAGACAACTTAATTACCGTCAAACACTAAATGTTTATTTATAAACACACGGTAAATGGGGGGGGAGCAGGAAAAGGGGCTGAGCGGGACCCAAGGAATGAAAGAATAATAATTCAAAAACACCCCTAAGCTAGACTACTTCACAAACAGCTAACTAACTAACCAAAAATACAGGGGGTGGTCCGCCCAGTTCTAACTAGTGTTTTTAACAATATTTAACTACGGGTAGTGTAGCCCAAGGGCGACTTGTCTGGTTACCCCCTTTTCCCACCATCAAACAAACACTCAAACACCATAACCAAAACAATACTCACAGGTGGGGACAAAGTGACATGTAGCTGCAAAACACACACGCGATCTACAGACAGACGGCATGTTACAAAGAGATTGAGCTGGGGAGACAACAACTGACAGGGGTTTTAAACCAAGGGAAAGGGACTGTGATTGGGTAAGGGAAAAGGAGCAGGTGTCTTCTGATTAGCGACTGATTGATGACTGATTGGGGAATGATTATTGTCACCTGTGAGTAGGGGAGAAGGAGAGAAAAGAAATACACACAGGATACACACAGAACACTTGTATCCGTAACACATACATACTGCACATACCACCTTATTCAACACACAAACTGACTGATGTACACCATTGCAAACACTAGTCTGTAACGTCCACATCAGTGGAGGCTGCTGAGGGGAGGACGGCTCATAATAATGGCTGGAATGGAGCAAATTGAATGGTATCAAACCATGTCTTTGGTGTATTTGATACCATTCCACCTATTCCACTCCAGCCGTTACCTCGAGCCCATCCTCCCCAAATAATGTGCCACTAACCTCCTGTGATCCACATATACAGTGCATTCAGAAAGTATTCAGACCCCTTGACATTTTCCACATTTTGCTACATTACAGACTTATTTTTCCTCATCAATCTACACATCATACCCCATAACGACAAAGAAAAAAAAAGTTATTAGAAATGTTTGTAAATGTACTACAAATTAAAAACTGAAATACCTTATTTACAAAAGTATTCAGAGTTCAGGTGCATCCTGTTAACATTGATCATCCTTGAGATGTTTCTACATGAGTCCAACTGCTGTAAATTCAATTGATTGGACATGATTTGGAAAGGCACAGACCTGTTTATAAAAGGTCCCACAGTTGACAGTGCATGTCAGAGAAAATCTCAAGCCATGAGGTCGAAGGAATTGTCCGTAGTTCTCCGAGACAGGATTATGTAGAGACACAGATCTGGGGAAGGGTACCAAAAAATGTCTGCAGCATTGAAGGTCCCCAAGAACACAGTGGCCTCCATCATTCTTAAATGGAAGAAGTTTCGAACCACCAAGACTTTTCCTAGAGCTGGCCGCCAGGCCAAACTGAGCAATCAGGGGAGAAGGGCAGTGGTCAGGGAGGTGACCAAGAACCCGAGCTCCTCTGTGGAGATGGGAGAACCTTCCAGAAGGATAACCATATCTGCAGCACTCCACCAATCAGGCCTTTCTGGTAGAGTGGGCAGACAGAAGCCACTCCTCAGTAAAAGGCACATGACAACCCGCTTGGAGTTTGCCAAAAGCCACCTAAAGAACTCAGACCATGAGAAACAAGACTCTCTGGTCTGATGAAACCAAGAATGAACTCTTTGGCCTGAATGCTTGGCATTCAGGCCAAAGAGGAAACCTGGAGGAAACCTGGCACCATCCCTACGGTGAAGCATGGTGGTGGCAGTATCATGCTGTGGGGATGTTATTCAGCGACAGGGACTGGGAGACTAGGCAGATTTGAGGGAAAGGATGATGAACGGAGCAAAGTACAGAGAGATCCTTGATGAAAACCTGCTCCAGAGCGCTCAGGACCTCAAACTGGGGCGAAGGTTCACCTTCCAACAGGACAATGACCCTAAGCTCACAGTCAAGACAATGCAGGAGCGACTTCAGGTCGCTGAATGTCCTTGAGTGGCCCAGCCAGAGCCCGGACTTGAACCCGATTGAACATCTCTGGAGAGACCTGAAAATAGCTGTGCAGCAACGCTCCCCATCCAACCTGACAGAGCTTGAGAGGATCTGCAGAGAATAATGGTAGAAACTCCCCAAATACAGATGTGCCAAGCTTGTAGCGTCATACCCAAGAACACTTGAGGCTGTAATCACTTTGTTATGGTGCTTTAACAAAGTACTGAGTAAAGGGTCTGAATACTTACGTAAAATGTGATATTTTTATATATATAGACAGTTGAAGTCGTAAGTTTACATATACCTTAGCCAAATACATTTAAACTCAGTTTTTCACAATTCCTGACATTTAATCCTAGTAAAAATTCCCCGTTTTAGGTCATTTAGGATCACCACTTTATTTTAAGAATGTGAAATGTCAGAATAATAGTAGAGAGAATGATTTATTTCAGCTTTTATTTATTTCATCACATTCCCAGCGGGTCAGCAGTTTACATACACTCAATAGGTATTTGGTAGCATTGCCTTTAAAATGTTTAAAATGTTTAACTTGGGTCAACAGTTTTGGGTAGCCTTCCACAAGCTTCCCACAATAATCAGGGTGAATTTTGGCCCATTCCTCCTGACAGAGCTGGTGTAACCGAGTCAGGTTTGTAGGCCTCCTTGCTCGCACACGCTTTTTCAGTTCTGCCAACAAATTTTCTATAGGATTGAGGTCGGGGCTTTGTGATGGCCACTCCAATACCTCGACTTTGTTGTCCTTAAACCATTTTGCCACAACTTTGGAAGTATGCTTGGGGTCATTGTCCATTTGGAAGACCCATTTGCGACCAAGCTTTCACTTCCTGACTAATGTCTTGAGATGTTGCTTTAATATATCAACATAATTTTCCTCCCTCATGATGCCATATATTTAGTGAAGTGCATCAGTCCCTCCTGCAGCAAAGCACCCCCACAACATGATGCTGCCACCCCCGTGCTTCACGGTTGGGATGGTGTTCTTCGGCTTGCAAGCATCCATCTTTTTCCTCCAAACATAACGATGGTCATTATGGCCAAACAGTTCTATTTTTGTTTCATCAGACCAGAGGACATTTCTCCAAAATGTACGATCTTTGTCCCCATGTGCAGTTGCAAACCGTAGTCTGGCTTTTCGATGTAGGACTCGTTTTACTGTGGATATAGATACTTTTGTACCTGTTTCGTCCAGCATCTTCACAAGGTCCTTTGCTGTTGTTCTGGGATTGATTTGCACTTTTCGCACCAAAGTACATTCATCTCTAGGAGACAGAACGTGTCACATTCCTGAGCGGTATTACGGCAGCGTGGTCCCATGGTGTTCATACTTGCGTACTATTGTTTCTACAGATGAACGTGGTACCTTCAGGCATTTGGAAATTGCTCCCAAGGATGAACCAGACTTGTGGAGGTCTACAATTTTTTTTCTGAGGTCTTGGCTGATTTCTTCTGATTTTCCCATGATGTCAAGCAAAGAGGCACTGAGTTTGAAGGTAGGCCTTGAAATACATCCACATGTACACCTCCAATTGACTCACATTGTGTCAATTAGCCTATCAGAAGCTTCTAAAATCATGACATAATTTTCTGGAATTTTCCAAGCTGTTAAAAGGCACAGTCAACTTAGTGTATGTAAACTTCTGACCCACTGGAATTGTGATACAATAATAAGTGAAATAATCTGTCTGTAAACAATTGTTGGAAAAAGTACTTGTGTCATGCACAAAGTAGATGTCCGACTTGCCAAACTAGAGTTTGTTAACAAGAAATTTGTGGAGTGGTTGAAAAACGAGTTTTAAATGACTCCAACCTAAGTAAACTTCCGACTTCAAATGTATGTATATATATATATATATATATATATATATATAAACTTTTTAAAAAAGAAACATCCTCTCACTGTCAACTGCGTTTATTGTGTAAATATTTGTATGACCATAACAAGATTCAACAACTGAACAAGTTCCACAGACATGTGACTGACAGAAATAGAATAATGTGTCCCTGAACAAAGGGGGGTTCAAAATCAAAAGTAACAGTCTGTATCTGGTGTGGCCACCAGCTGCATTAAGTACTGCAGTGCATCTCCTCCTCATGGACTGCACCAGATTTGCCAGTTCTTGCTGTGAGATGTTACACCACTCTTCCACCAAGGCACCTGCAGGTTCCCGGACATTTCTGGGGGGAATGGCCCGAGCCCTCACAGTCCGATCCAACAGGTCCCAGACGTGCTCAATGGGATTGAGATATGTTCATTAATTGTTTATGGTTCATTGAACAAGCATTGGAAACAGTGTTGAAACCCTTTACAATGAAGATCTGTGAAGTTATTTGGATTTTTACGAATTATCTTTGAAAGACAGGGTCCTGAAAAAGGGACAATTCTTTTTTTGCTGAGTTTATAAATAAATTTGCAAACATTTCTAATAACCTGTTTTTGTTTTGTGATTATGGGGTATTGTGTGTAGATAAGGATTGTTTTGTAATATACATTTTAGAATAAGGCTGTAACGTAACAAAAAGTGGAAAAAGTCAAGGGGTCTGAATACTTTCCGAATGTACTGTAGCATTTAATGGAACTGAACCCAAAACTTTCCACTAGACGCACACACGAAGAGTCACAGACACACACGCACACATAGACACACACCCAGTCTGAAGATGAAAGAGCAGAGTGGAGCACACTAACAGATATTTGAGAGCTGGGCTGGTGTATGTTGGCGTTAGGGCGAGACAGTGGGCCATCTCAGCTTGGTCTCAGACTTATCAGACCATCTCTCTCTCTCTCATTCTGGCTGGCTGGCCAGACACTCACATAAACCAACATCAGCCTTGGCCCCTCAACTCACTACGACACACACACACACACACACACACACACACACATTTACTCCATCTGCAGCCTGACCAAGGCATTAAAAACACAGCTAGAGCAGCGGAGGACAGGTAGTCAGGAAGCCACCCACGCCCATCCAGTGGTTAGCTCCCAAACCACAACTGGAACCCCTCTCCCTCTCCCCTAGCATGGTATGAGCCAGCCGTATCACCCTGGTCCTGTCAGACTGTGTTAACGGCCTCCGCCTCTGATCCTGGACCAGTTTATGAGTGGAACCATCACGTTTCACAAGCGTCTGAGAGGGCTAAATCCAGAGAGGACTGTGGGAGGTCCTGCGCCCTGATTGGTGGCTTGGTTCTGTGGGAGGTGGGCTGTCGTCACTCCAATTGGTGGGTCAATGGTGTTGTGGGAGGTGGACATTGACAGAAGCCAACCACAGACCCCATCCGGCTGGCCGTAAAAACATTGTCAACTCTCTGACGTAAATAACCACAGTTACCCTGCCCCCGCATATACAATAATACAGTAAAAACAACACATTAACTACCCTGACGGAGAGACACAATACACACGCTATATACACAGTACAATAAATAAACCACAAAACCTACAAAACAACAGTTAAACAGTCGATTGGAAATGGGCTGTGGTAGTGTCGTGGTATAATTTGGGTAACAACCCATTGGACCCTTTAACTTAAATGTATTCTCCACAAATGCAATGTGGTGAACTGATGATGCCTTTGCTTTTGGCTTCAAAAAAGAGACCAAGGCCTTAAGGCAGGAATAGTGTCAGCCTTTGTCCATAGATACAGTGCCCTCTGTAATTATTGGGACAGTGAATATTTTTTTCATCTTTTGGCTCTATACTTGAAATCAAACAATGACTATGAAGTTAAAAGGCAGACTGTCAGCTTTAATTTGAGGGTATTTTCATCCATATCGGGTGAACTGTTTAGAAATGACTACATCAAGCGTGTGACTCTAGAAATTAGTTGGATGCATTTGCTATTTGTTTTGGTTGTGTTTCAGATTATTTTGTGCCCAATAGAAATGAATAGTAAATAATCTATGTGTCATTTTGAAGTCACTTTATTGTAAATAAGAATAGAATATGTTTCTAAAAACTTCTACATGAATGTGGATGCTACCATGATTACGGATAATCCTGAACGAATCGTGAATAATGATGAGTGAGAAAGTTACAGACGCACCAATACTGTATTATACACCCCCCCCCCCCCCCCCTCATCATTATTCATGATTCATTCAGGGTTATCCGTAATCATGGTATGTACAAAAACTTCTGTAATTTCTAAACGATTCACCTGATATGGATGATAATACCCTCAAATTAAAGCTGACAGTCTGCACTTCAAATCCAACGTTTTGGAGTATAGAGCCACTGTTCCAATAATTACGGAAGGCACTGTTGTTGAATCCACATGGAGAAGCTTGTTTTTCTCACAACTTCCTCCTTCCAGCAGAGCAAAGACCAACCCAACCCTGACCACAGGAGCCCCAGACAGACAGACCTAGTGATGCTTCTGACCATGAGTGACCTCAAACAGGCCCGGAAGCTGAACACATTTCTACACTGTCAGGATCCAGACATTATGTCTGCTCAGCCAGTTTTCCATGTCAAAGAAAATGGGAATGTAGTCAATGTACAAAATGAGAACTATGAAAGCACTGTTGGCAGTGAGAGGTGCTGAGTAAGATGAACGTATGCATATACATTGGGAGATGGTTGTGAGCAAAGTGTGTGTGTGTGTGTGTGTGTGTGTGTGTGTGTGTGTGTGTGTGTGTGTGTGTGTGTGTGTGTGTGTGTGTGTGTGTGTGTGTGTGTGTGTGTGTGTGTGCGTGTGTGCGTGTGTGCGTGTGCCTGCGTGAGCACAGATCGGCACGGCACACGTTGTGAAATCGGTTGAAAATCGCTGAGCGATACCAGGGAGAGAGGGGGCTCTTGAAACTGATTCTTCAGGGGGATGTGTTAGGAGAGGAATGGGAGGACGGGGGAAGAGAAGAGGAAGTAGACAATGATGCATGATACATCCTGTGTTGCAACACAGAAGTCTAACATTGGACAAAAATATGTCTTAATATGGGACATTTAAAGCTGTTGGTACCACGGGGGCCATTTTGTTGACACAAACACAATGTCATGTTGTTTATGTTTCATCATCCCTCTCTCCATCTGACACATACAGCAGATTCTTAATACCAGCCTGAAAAGGTGTCTGATCTAACATTGGCCCATATCTCTTCTTCCTGTAGCAAGACACTGCACGTTACCATGGCAACAGAAGTGAGAAAAAAGAAAAGGAAGGAGGATACCATGGTAACGACGAGCAAAACAGCCAAATACAACATTCTCGGATGTATAGGATACATGACAAACGGGCTATAGCGACTGATCAGTGCAGCAGCGAGCCATTGAGCGTCACCATGGCAACAGTTCAGTGGTGAGTCGCTGAGAGAACCAAAAATGTCCGTCACTTTAATGGTGAGAAACGACTGTAACTAGGCCTCTTTTTTACCAGAACCTTCATTCTTACTGGGTCTATTAATATCATTCAGATACAGAACTAAACGACAACTAAGCATCGTTAGGGGCACAGGGTCACATGACAAGGGGCATTAGTGCGCATGCATCTAGGCAGCGAGCTGGAACAGCCCCATTACCATGTGATAAATGGCTCTCCCTCAGAACCATACATCATCTCAGTACTTTCCCTGGGGACATGATTGATCACAGGGCCGAGGTATGGAGAGCTGAGGCCCGCCACTCTATGCTCGGTAAGCTGGGACAGGCTCCATCAGTCAACCCAGCATATGGAGTATGGAGATCAGCACCAGAATACATGCAGGCCAGGCCACGTTGTTAGTACCACTAGGCGTTAATGAACAGATCAGGGAAGGCCAGACTGAATCTGAAAACCAACCTGAGCCTCCACAAATATTTTTGAGACATGCTTAAATAGGCACTTTGGTCACATTACGCCAATATTTTGTGAAAAAAAGATGAAGGGGGTTAGCACTTGGGAGGCCCCTATGAAAACGAATGATTGATTTTAACAGTCTGTACATTCATGAAGACAAACATAATTGTGCAGAAGTAGAGGTTATGTGTATAGGTCCTTATGGACATCAGAACATGTGATGGGAATAAATTGGTCCTTTCTGGTCTGGTGGCTGGTGTAAGGTGTAATTACTCAATAATTACAATGTAATAAACCTCTTAGTGTGGTAGTATTTCACGGTGTGCAGTTGTAAAATATGTAGATAGCATCGCTTAAAACTATTTACCCAAGTTTACTATGAGATTCAATCATCTTGATGCCTGGGCACTGTGAGAGGGATTGTGCAAGTTCATTTGGCAAAGTAGTCGACTCGACATCTGGATAGCATTACAGGAAACGTGAAGCCAGCCTCAGTGAACGGCTTGCCCCGTGCCCCTGGATATCAAAATACGTGTCATTAACAATTTTTCACCACTTCCAAACAGGTCAGAGAATCCGTGTTAATTACTTGAACTGTAGGCTAAGTGATTAATGACACCTCGGTTTGCTGTAATTTCATTGAGACTATAGGGCAGGGTTCCCCGACTGGCGGCCTGAGGGCTGAACATGGCCTGAGGGTGATTTATTTATTTGGCCCCCCAAGTTCTGACCCCCCTTCAAAAAAGTGTTTTTTATTTAGTATTTTTATTGTTGGACATAAAAGCCTGTAAAAACACCAGCAAATCAGGTCCAAGTGATTTTAATTTGGGAAATCTGTTCTAAAGTATTCCCACGCATAAAGGAAGTGGTGTAAAGTACTTAAGTAAAAATACTTTAAAGTACTACTTAAGTCGTTTTGGGGTTTATCTGTACTTTACTTTACTATTTATATTTTTGACAACTTTACTTTACTACATTCCTAAAGAAAATAATGTACTTTTTACTCCATACATTTGACCTAACAACCAAAAGTGCTCGTTACATTTTGAATGCTTAGCAGGACAGGAAAATTGTCCAATTCACAGACTTATCAAGAGAACATGCCTGGTCATCCCTACTGCCTCTGATCTGGCGGACACACTAAGCACACATGCTTTGTTTGTCTGAGTGTTGGACTGTACCCCTGCCTATTTGTAAATGATGTCTGAGTGTTGGACTGTGTCCCTAGCTATCTGTAAATTATGTCTGAGTGTTGGAGTGTATCGCTGGCTATCTGTAAATTATGTCTCGGTGTTGGAGTGTTCCCCTGGCTAAAAAAACAAGAACTTTATGTAAGGAATTTGAAATGATTCATACTTTTAATTTGACTTTTGATACTTAAGTATATTTTAGCAATGACATTTACTTTAAAACAAAATACTTTTATACTTTTACTCAAGTAGTATTTTACTGGGTGACTCACTTTTACTTGAGTCATTTTCTATTAAGGTATATTTACTTTTACTCGAGTATGACAATTGGGTACTTTTTACACCCCTGCATAATAGAGATATATGTGGTCGTATATACAAATGTAAGCAAGGTTTGAAAGGATTATGTTTCAGTCAAATATTATATCTGTTTGGGTTTCTTGCAGTCAATTTGCAGTCTACAAATTATTTGTAATATGTTCTGGCACCCTGACCATCCGCTCAAGGTGATCCCTGCTATAGGATGTTCCATGACCTCTGCAACATTACTCAAACTAAAAAAACAGCTTGACAGACATTGGGTCCAGCAAGTAGATGTTACACAATATAGCAAATTCTCAGAATGGTTTATCATGATCAAAAACGGAAGGCCAGGAGTCTGATAAACCTATTTCTTACACTGTAACCTAGGCATGTATGAACGCGATACAACGTAGCCTCTAACTAGTTGGGTAATGGGGTTACTCGGGGGAGGGAAGAGGTAACACGAAAGAAAGAGAGGATTTGAATTAAGCAAAACGAGCCCACCATCGCGCAGGCGGCCACCTGCGTAATAAAACAATCATGTGTGCAATGATAGGACTGAAACACACAAACCATCCATGAAAGCCTTTGTGTTTTGCATCTGAGCAAAAAAACACAAACAAAAAAAACACATCAAAGCACAGAGACCAGGTTAATATGCACGATGGTTTTTCATACCGTTACAAATCAGACAGACATACAAACATCCCATAAATATGCGCTGGTCAGGAATACTAATCAAACCATACCTGCAATCGCTCTGTCGCTGGCTGCCACATTTTTGAAGAATCAAAGGTTTCCGTAACTACTGCTGCCGGTTATTCTCTATGTAGTCCAGCTCACATCTGCTTGTTCTCGGCGCTTGCTTCTCCTCTTCTGCAATCTGGAGAAAACAGACAGTGAATTCCAATGCTTGATGAAGCTTTCGCCTGCGAGCAGTTCCCGAGACTGGTCTGCAAGGGGCGGTAGCGACAGCCGCAAGGAAGGGCAGGACAGGGGGCCAGAGAACCCTTTTTTACAGACATACAAACTTTCCTGCTTGAATGTCGCAAAATAATTAAATTGACTGAATATTAAAGGCTCACATAAAAAATATTGCCATTATTTCAAGCAATTTTGGTTAGTGTTGCTTGGTTTACTAATTGCTGTGTGGTATTATGGTTTGCTCAAATGGTCATGGTTTTGATGGTTGATGGCGCACTTCTAAAAACCCTGTTTTAACAACAGACACATTCCAGCCTTCTGGCTCCAGTGAAGTGGCTCCGTCAGATCTGGCCATGACTCCGTTTATAGGAGTTGTGGCTACCAATGGACCCCTACGAAGGCCAAACAGTGCCCCGTGACCTTGGAGGTCATGGAAAGGGGAAAAGGGGTAGAGGTCAACAAAGGCTCCCCACTCAGACTTCAGTGTAGGGTGAACCTCATCAATAACCACTGGCTCCTCTCAGCTCCACAAAGTGTGTGTGTATGTATGTGTCTGTCTGTCTGTCTGTCTGTGAATGCGTGTGGCTCTGTGTGTTTGTGTGTGTGTCCATGAGCACGTGTGTGTGTGTGTGTCCATGTGTGAATACGGGTGTGTGTGTGTGGCTCTGGGTGTGTTTGCTTGTGTGTGTCCATGCGTTCACATGTATGTGTGTGTGTGTGTGTGTATGTGTGTGTGTTTGTAGGCGCAGTGAGTGACGAGACGACGCCACAGCCAGCCTGTATTTACAGATGTTTACTCTGGGAACATCTGGATTAAGCAGGAGGTCACCAAGGCCGCACACGGGGCTAACAACACTCCTTATATGGGTATTTCCCACTGCTGACATGTTGTCTGGGGCAACTGGGCATGGAGAGACATGGAGGGACTGTCTATTGGTGGAAACATGTTGCCCATTTTCCTATGGTAGTGGATACTGCGTCTATAGACACTCCTCATTCTGGCCAGTGTTGTTGAGTTCCTATAGTGTCTCTGTATTTAGCATGACTTTTGGTGGATTGATGCTAGATAACACCAGTACTTACAAAACCTCAGTTTTTCCTTCATTTGTTAAGATTGATTAGGTTCTCAGGAGTTGTGAAATGCACAATATTGATGATACAATTTTGAGTTGGTTTTCAAAGCACTAGTTTAGTCCAAAAATAGTACTTAGTCTTGTGCTTTGGAGGTTATCCAAACCCACTTCTCATGTCAAGTCGTGATAAATCATCTTTTCGACTTCAGTATTATTTTCACGTTTCAAGAGTATTGAGATCTAATTGCTGAGGTTTTGGTCACAATACTCAAGAGACACTGCTGGAATTGGATTGGACAGAAGAAATACTGATTCCATTCCAAGGTTAGCTGTCCATTGGACTCCAGAAGGCAGACAGAAGAAAGGGAGGCCCGTGACAACATGGAGAACAATGACGAGTGAAGACTGAACTCCAGCAACACCAGTAGAGCTGGAGCACAGTGGAGAAGACGGCCAAAGACCACAGGAAGTGAAGATCCTTTGTTGCTGCCCAATGCTCCAGCCGGCGTGACAGGATGAGTGAGTCAATGAGGTTTTACATATTAAATTCATGTTTATACATGTGTATTACAATGACCAAGTCTTGTCATAGTACATTTCCACTGAGTCAACAGAACCCTGTGAGTCAAATGTTTTCCTAGACACAAATAGACCTCTGGTGTCATAATAAGAACAAACACCACGGAACTCACACGAGACACCAGCTGGGTTTGTGTTCACTTCAACCTTTATTGTTACATCATTGAACATAGATAATAATCATGTGGTTCTTCTCTTTTAAAAAAAGACGACCCTAGTAGGCAAAACATCAGTCAAGTGGAGAGCTCACTCGGTGCTCCGGGTGGGCGTAGATTTCACTAAAGAACCAATGGAATGGTCTAAAATGTGCCGCCCATCCGGCGCCCCAAACGAATGCACCCAGGGGTTGACCCTGAGTGGAACAACACAACCGCACACAGACAGAGAGAGAGACACCTATACCTGGGACACAGAAGCACATATATTACTGGAGCAGACCCACCAGCTGACCCCCACCTGTCAATCATCCACTCAAGACCCGCTCACCCCACCTGTCAGTCATCCACACAAGACCCGCCCACTGGCTACTCCGACCACTCCTGCAAAAACCACAATTATTATTCTTCCTTTATTTGTACAGAACTTGCATGTAAATAATAAAAACATGACAACCAATGTTTTTTTTTTAAATGCTGTTTTAAAGCTTCCCCCATAGTGTACATCTCTTCTACCTCTACCCCACGTTGTTGCCTGAAGAAGGAGACGATTTTGCCATAAACCTGGCAAAGACACAGTAAATCAACCACAATATACGGAGGGTTTCAAAATTATGCAGAAAACATTGAATCTACCCATGCACCAAGTAAGGCAACCTACTGCAGATTTTTTAAATAGAAAGATATATATCGTACTGCACTATGACAAGTGCACCTATTTCTACCACACCTGTAAGAACTCCTATCGACAGCCTCTGCTGAATCTACACTTTAAACTGAGCTCATGGGTTGGTGAGGGACATCAGGAACAACCCCCTCTAGGAACCCAATGGCATCCTGGGTAATGTAGTCACATTCTACTGGAGAGAAGAAGTAACCAAGATGGCAGTATCACCCAACTCCTACTAAAAAAGGTACGCTCTTATGCTACAGTAGCTTTATGGATATTCCAACAGATTTGTATTTATCTTCCCGCATAAGTATTGTTTTGTTTTTTTCTCCACTTCATTTATTTTGTTAATTTTTATGTAAAGAAATACTAAATGGTTTGCATTAACTGAATTTGTGTGTATTGGTGCACGTCCAAACATGTGCAGTTAGTTGTATGTGTGAACAGGTGATGCGTGATACTGTGTGTGGGTGGGTGTGCTGCCTCTGTGTTTTCTACAAATCTTTTGTTTTGATCAGAGTGACCAGGGGCTTGTCGTCAGGGCTGTAGTCCTCGTAGGTGATGGGTGCAGCGTCGTACATGGCCGGCCGGGACTTCTTCCCAAATCTGAGAGAGGGGAAGAAAACACATATATGGAACATCACTTCAGGTAGGACAGCTAGCTAACATGCAAGACAGTTCCTAATGTTTCAAGTGTAGAGTTGCTCGGTTGAGAATGAAATACAGCTGACAGGTGAGTGTAGGGTTATAAACAGAGTAATATAAACATGGTGTTGTAAGACAGGCATTACACATTTACCCACAGTGTATTACAGGTGAGTATATCCTAGTGCTGGTAATCTTCCAAGATTAGCCTGAAATCTACCGGAATGGGCCTTTGTCTCGTGTATGACATTGTTATTGAGTATTGCATTGTTGGGTTTTGAGTTTTCAAGAAAGGCATTTCACTGTACTTGTGCATGTGACATTAAAAACTTGAAACTTGAATGGGCCTTTATCTCCCGGTTAACAGCAAAGCTATAACAGGAGGTGTTTCTAATGGCTGAATCAATGTAATACATCAAATACTAACAATGTTGAGGCACTTGTGTACTTATAGTAAGCAAGCCTAGTCTACCCTGAGGTGTGACTTGTTCAGAGAGCTTTGCGCCGTCTCACCTGGCGTGGCGGATGGAGGCGATGGCGTTGCTGAACTCGCTGTCGATGCTACGGCAGTTGTAGAACTCCTGGTAGGCATGGCGAGATGAGCCCTGGTACTCGATGCGGCTGATGCGGCAGATGCCCACGATGAGGATGATGAGCATGAGGACGAAGGCGACGCACAGGGCGCCGATGATGATGTAGAGGGAGTGACGCGGCATGTTGGTCAGGGTGTCCTCGGGGTGGGTGGTCTTCCACTGTAAGTCTGAGAGAGAAACAGACAGACTTATGAATAACCTAAGCAAGGCATGTACATGTAATCATATTTCATAATTTACTCCCACAACAAGGGGATTCTGGGTAATGTACTTACGTATCTCACAGCTGGCCCCTACCCAGCCTGGGGGGCAGTGGCAGGTGTAGGCATTTGATTGGTCGATGCAGGTTCCTCCGTGATGACAGGGATTGCTCTCACACTCGTTGATGTCAACCTCACAGTCCTCCCCTGAGATAACCAATAGTGGGGCGGGGTTATGTTTAACTGGAACAGCAGGTACAGGTATACTTTGAAAGGGTTCAGAGAACAGCCTACTCCCACCTATGTCCCCAAGGCCTACTATGATAGACTGGGTGACAGACATGTGTACTCACACGCACACGCATGCACGCACACACACAAAACACACAGAGTTTAAATGCTCACCAAGGTAACCAGGTGGGCAGACACAGGTCGCGTTGAGGCCCACACTCTCACAGTGTCCTCCGTTCTGACAGTGAGCCTTCAGACAAGGATCCCTGTAGATCTCACAGTGTCTGCCTGCACAGGGACACACACATATGACCCATTAATGATGCACACACAGTACTCTCTACAGACCTGGGTTCAAATACCTTGATCCCAGGGGGGTTCAAATAAATATTAAATATTTCAAACACTTTAAGCATTTGCTTTAGCCTGTCGAGTGCCAGGGGGGCTGTGTTTGCACTTTTTGGACTTTTTTATTGGCTCATTGCAACAGACAAGCTCATTAAAGGACAGAATAAATATTTGAAATGATTACAAATAGTATTTGAATCCAGGTCTGCTCTACACATGACAGTTTACACCAACACAGCACACTATCTCGCAATTTTCTACACAAACACATACTGTAGACAACATACAATCACTTATATGGACACATTCATAATACAGGCTGTATAAACTCATCGAATTAGCATACATATTGCAGTATCAGCATCATCACACAATCCCACCCCAGGATAACATACTTAAAACTGTCCCCGTTGAGTCACATTGGATTGAAATCAATACACACACACACACACACACACACACACACACACACACACACACACACACACACACACACACACACACACACACACACACACACACCTTCATACTGGGGAGTGCAGGCACATTCGTAAGCGTTGATGAGGTCTCTGCAGGTAGCATAGTTCTGGCAGGGGGCTGACAGACACTCGTTGTATTCTTCCTCACAGTACAGACCATGGTACCCTGGGGGAGACACCACACACACACATAAAGTCACACTGTCTTTGATCATAATATTAGATGACAGTTCAAGTAATGATTATGTTTAGATATCACTAACGAGAAGATCACGGTGATAGACTTTTTATGAGGGTGAGTTAAAAGTGGTTTAATGTACCTTTATTTATAAATAGAGATGATCACTTAGATGGAACAAGTCAATGCATTTCTTTGCCTACATGTCTATGGCAAAACCTTGTGGATGTTACATCCACAGACATCTTATTAAATTAATTCTAGATGCAATTCTATGGTTACGTCGATATAGCCATGATTCAGCCGTGACTGTTAGTGATGTCTATTAAATGCAGCACACCCCAGTTACCACTGGGTGGCAGGTTTGCACTGGGACTGAGAACTGTGGGTCTTGGTGTTTTTCCCTATAAAAGAGAAGCAGTATGAGCCCAAGGTCAGAACACAGCGATTGACAGAATCTCAAAGTTGATGTAGGACATTGTGTTCTTTCTTCAGAGCTTACAAGCAGAAGCTACCGTACTGAGTATAGACATGTCAGTATGTGTAATGCATGCGTGAGTGTGTCTCGGGCTGTGTGTGTGTGTCTGGCTTTCTGCTGTTGTGTGCATGTGTTTGTCGTTCACCATGAGAGGAAACATTTACATACAAAGTAAGCCTTGATAAATGCCAGAGGTTCTCATAAAAAGCCAGTGAAATGTCAAGTGCCTTTCCCAGACTCCCAGACCCATATCCTCTGGCTAGTCTGACTATCCTCTGCCTGATAGGGAACAGGGAGCCTGGGATACACTAGAGTATATATCAGATCCCTCACAGCCTCCTCTCCTCGTAGAGGGCGCAGACACCAGCTGGCATATTGATGAACAGGAGAAAAGGTCAATTATTTCCTTAAACGAGTCTGATTGCAAATCACCAATGACATCATTCCCGTTAGATGGGGGCTGTCTGAATGGAGATTGGATGGCATCATCTGCCCAACTAGTGTAGTCAAACAATAGTTGCAGACAGACAATGGTCTGGAAAGAAGCGCAAAGCAACTGTCTCACCTAATAAAAAGAGATCCTAATAAAAATCAACCAGATGACAGAGGAGAAGGAGAGGGAAATGAGGTGGGGAAAGAGAGATACAGAAAGAGAAGAGAGGAGGACAGAGAGAGAGGGACAGAAAGCCAAAGAGAGAAAGAGATGAAGAGCAATGGAGAGTAACAGAGAATAGGTTAGCGTGAAAGGTGAAAAGAGATATTATGTGTGAAAAACCGTGTGATATTATGTGTGAATATACTGTGTGAATATACTGTGTGATATTATGTGTGAATATACTGTGTGATATTATGTGTGAATATACTGTGTGATTTTATGTGTGAATATACTGTGTGATTTTATGTGTGAATATACTGTGTGATTTTATGTGTGAACATACTGTGTGATATTATGTGTGAATATACTGTGTGATTTTATGTGTGAATATACTGTGTGATTTTATGTGTGAATATACTGTGTGATTTTATGTGTGAACATACTGTGTGATATTATGTGGGAACATACTGTGTGATATTATGTGTGAATATACTGTGTGATTTTATGTGTGAACATACTGTGTGAACATACTGTGTGAATATACTGTGTGATATTATGTGGGAATATACTGTATGATATTATGTGGGAACATACTGTGTGATATTATGTGGGAATATACTGTGCATTTGGAAAGTATTCAGACCCCTTCCCTTTTCCACATTTTGTTACGTTACAGCCTTAATCTAAAATGTATTAAATAAAACATTTTCTTCATCAATCTACACACAATACCCCATAATGAATTTTTAGCAAAACAGAAATACCTTATTTACATAAGTATTCAGAACCTTTGCTATGGGACTTGAGCTCAGGTGCATCTTCTTCACCAAACTAGATCTCAGAAGCGCTTACAACCTGGTGCGTATCCGGGAGGGAGACGAGTGGAAGATGGCATTCAGTACCACCTCAGGGCACTATGAGTACCTCGTCATGCCGTACAGGTTGATGAATGCGCCATCAGTCTTCCAAGCCTTTGTAGACGAGATTTTCAGGAACCTGCACAGGCAGGGTGTAGTGGTGTATATGATGACATTTTGATATACTCCACTACACGCGCCGAGCATGTGTCCCTGGTGCGCAGGGTGCTTGGTCGCCTGTTGGAGCATGACCTGTACGTCAAGGCTGAGAAATGCCTGTTCTTCCAGCAGTCCGTCTCCTTCCTAGGGTACCGCATTCCCACCTCAGGGGTGGATATGGAGAGTGACCGCGACTCCCACCATGGTAAAGGAGGTGCAGCGGTTTTTAGTTTGCCAACTACTACAGGAGGTTTATCCGGGGTTTTGGTCAGGTAGGGGCTCCCATTACCTCACTGCTGAAGAGGAGCCCGGTACGTTTGCAGTGGTCAGCTGAGGCGGACAGGGCTTTTGGTCACCTGAGAGCTCTGTTTACCTCGGCTCCCGTGCTGGCCCATCCGGATCCCTCTTTGGCGTTCATAGTGGAGGTGGACGTGTCCGAGGCTGGGATAGGAGCTGTGCTCTCTCAACGCTCGGGTACGCCACCGAAGCTCCGCCTCTGTGCCTTCTTCTAGAAGAAGCTCAGCCCGGCGGAGCGAAACGACGTGGGGGACCGGGAGCTGTTGGCTGTCGTAAAGGCCTTGAAGGCGTGGAGACATCGGCTTGAGGGGGCTAAACACCCTTTTCTCATCTGGACTGACCGCCGCAATCTGGAGTACATCCGGGCAGCGAGGAGACTGAACCCTCGTCAGGCAAGGTGGGCCATGTTTTTCACCCGTTTTGTTTTCACCCTGTCCTACAGACCAGGCTCCCAGAATGTGAAGGCAGATGCACTGTTGCGTCTGTATGACAGAGGAGCGGCCCATGGATCATACTCCCATACTTCCGGCCTCCTGCCTGGTAGCGCCGGTGGTGTGGGAGCTGGACGCGGACATTGAGCAGGCGTTGCGTGCAGAGCCCGCTCCCATCCAGTGTCCCGCTGGGCGTCTGTACGTCCCGTCTGCTGTCCGTGACCGGTTGATCTATCGGGCCCACACGTCACCCTCCTCTGGTCATCCTGGTATTGGTCGGACAGTGCGCTGTTTGAGCAGGAGGTACTGGTGGCCTACCTTGGCTAAGGACGTGAGGGTTTATGTTTCCTCCTGCTCAGTGTGCGCCCAGTGTAAGGCTCCTAGGCACCTGCCCAGAGGGAAGCTAAACCCCTTACCCGTTCCACAACGGCCTTGGTCGCACTTGTCGGTGGATTTCCTTACTGATCCCCCCCCCCCCCCCCCCCCCCCCTCACAGGGTAACACCGCGATCCTGGTCATTGTGGATCGGTTCTCTAAGTCCTGTCATCTCCCTCTGCCCGGTCTCCCTACAGCCCTACAGACTGCTGAGGCCTTGTTTATGCACGTCTTCCGGCACTACGGGGTGCCTGAGGATATAGTGTCTGATCGAGGTCCCCAGTTCATGTCGAGGGTCTGGGCAGGTGAGTAATGGGCAGGTGGAGAGTAACTGAACCAGGATGTGGGCAGGTTTCTGCGGTCTTATTGCCAGGACCGGCCGGGGGAGTGGGCGGCGTTCGTGCCCTGGGCAAAGATGGTACAGAACTCGCTCCGCCACTCCTCCACTAACCTCTCCCCCTTCCAGTGCGTACTGGGGTACCAGCCGGTTCTGGCGCCTTGGCATCAGAGTCAGACCGAGGCTCCTGCGGTGGACGACTGGTTCAGGCAAACGGAGGAGACATGGGAAGATGCTCATGTTCACCTTCAGCGGGCGCAGACCATCACTGCAGTGAGGCCCCCGGGTCTGGCTCTCGACCCGAAGCCTGCCCCTCCGCCTGCCCTGCTGGAAGCTGGGTCTGCGGTTTGTGGGGCCATTTAAAGTCCTGAGGAGAGTGAACGAGGTTTGTTACAGGTTACAGCTTCCACCCGATTACCGTATTAACCCCTCGGTCCATGTGTCTCTCCTCAGGCCGGTGGTGGCTGGCCCGCTCCAGGAGTCTGAGGTGTGGGAGGTTCCTCCGCCCCCTCTGGACATCGAGGGGGCCCCGGCGTACTCCGCTCGCTCCATACTGGATTCGAAGCGTCGGGCGAGGGGCCTTCAGTACCTTGTGGAGTGGGAGGGGTACGGTCCGGAGGAGAGGTGCTGGGTTCCGGTCGAGGACGTGTTGGATCCTTCAATGCTGCAGGAGTTCCACCGTCTCCGTCCGGATTGCCTTTCGCCTCGCCCTCCGGGTCGTCCCCTAGGCCGGTGTCAGCGCGCCGCTGGAGCCGCGTGTCAAGGGGGGGTACTGTCACGACTTCCGCCGAAGTCGGTTCCTCTCCTTGTTCGGGCGGCGCTCGGCGGTCGGCGGTCTTCTAGCCATCATTGATCCACTTTTCATTTTCCTTTTGTTTTGTCTTGTCTTCCCACACACCTGGTCTCATTTCCCTCATTACATGTTGTGTATTTAAACCTCTGTTCCCCCCATGTCTTTGTGCGGAATTGTTTATTGTACGTGCATATGCACGTTTTCTCTGGTGCGCGACGGGTTTTGTACCCATTTGTTTGTTGTTCTGGTTTCCGGTGGTTTCATGAATAAAACTGCTCCGTTGATTACCCAGTTTTGCTCTCCTGCGCCTGACTTCCCTGCCGCCAGTTACGCACTCCCTAACAGCATTCTGTTTCCATTGATCATCCTTGAGATGTTTCTGCAACTTGATTGGAGTCCACCTGTGGTAAATTCAATTGATTGGACATGATTTGGAAAGGCACACACCTATCTATATAAAGTCCCACAGTTGACAGTGCATGTCAGAGCAAAAACCAAGCCATTAGGTTGAAGGAATTGTCCATAGAGCTCTGAGACAGGATTGTGTCGAGGCACATATCTGGCGAAGGGTACCAAAACATTTATGCAGCATTGAAGGTCCCCAAAAACACAGTGGGGTCCATCATTCTTAAATGTAACCACCAAGACTCTTCCTAGAGCTGGCCACCCGGCCAAACTGAGCAATCGGGGGAGAAAGGCCTTGGTCAGGGATGTGACCAACAACCCGATGGTCACTCTGACAGAGCTCCAGAGTTCCACTGTGGAGATGGGAGAACCTTCCAGAAGGACAACCATCTCCGCAGCACTCCACCAAATCAGGCCTTTATGGCTGAATGGGCAAACGGAAGCCACTCCTCTGCAAAAGGCACATGACAGCTCGCTTGGAGTTTGCCAAAACGCACCTAAGGACTTTCAGACCATGAGAAACAAGATTCTCTGGTCTGATGAAACCAAGCTTGAACTCTTTGGCCTGAATGCCAAGCCTCACATCTGGAGGAAACCTGGCACCATCCCTACGGTAAAGCATGGTGGTGGCAGTACCATGCTGTGGGGATGTTTTTCAGCGGCAGGGACTGGGAGATTAGTTAGGATCGAGACAAAGATGAACGGAGCAAAGTACAAAGAGATCCTTGAAGAAAACCTGCTCCAGAGTGGTCAGGACCTCAGACTTGGGCCAGGTTCACCTTCCAACAGGACAACAACCCTAAGCACACAGCTAAGACAACACATGAGTCTCTGAATGTCCTTGAGTAGCCCAGCCAGAGCCCGGACCTGAATGAACATCTCTGGAGAGACGTGAAAATAGCTGTGCAATGACGCTCCCCATCCAACCTGACAGAGCTTGAGAGGATCTGCACAGAAGAATGGGAGAAACTCCCCAAGTACAGGTGTGCCAAGGCTGTAATCGATGCCAAAGGTGCTTCAACAAAGGGTCTGAATACTTATGTAAATGTGATTTCAGTTTTTTATTTTTACTAAATAAAAAAAACAGTTTTTGCTTTGTCATTGAGGGGAAAAAAACTATTTCATCAATTTTAGAATAAGGCTGTAACGTAACAAAATGTGGAAAAAGTGAAGGGGTCTGAATACTTTCTGAATGCACTGTACAGTATATATGGGAATGAACATACTGTACCAATGCAAGGTCTGAGGTTGTTTCAATGAGAGAACAAATAACATAATGCGATGGTATGAGACAATAATATACTAATAAGAGTATGAACACAGTGAGAAGTATCTGGCTACAGAGGACAGTCTGAATGGATAGTGTGATCCCCAAAGGAACTATTTTAAGTGAAGTGATCTAAAAATTGTAGAATTGGGTTGTTTCTGTAAAAAAGAAAAGAAAAAAAGCCATTACTAATTTAGAGTGTATCTCACTCCCCATCCAACCTAAGATTGCAAATTACATCAAAATGAAAACTGAAAGGCAGAAAGATATATAAAGGGAACTCTTTGACAGACTGATAGAGAGGAGCAGCAGCCCGTCACACTGTGTTGATGCTTCTACTGATAGGGTTGTTCTCCTGCAGTCACACCCAGACCTGGATTTAAATACTATTTGAAATATTTGCAATATTACTACCATTTGTTTAAGCCTGCCTGGAGTGCCAAATGGGCGGGGTTTGCAATTTTGTGACTATTCTATTGGTTCCCTTGTACCAGGCAAGCTCAATCAAGCCCAGCTAAAGTAATTGAAATGATTTCAAATAGTATTTGAACCCAGGTGTGGTCACACAGCTGGGTAATTGCTGAATAAGGGATAATGATTTGTCATCATTCCACACCATTAATCTGAGCATGGAGCCATAAAAACCAGTGGCATGATCAATGAGCACATAATGGGCATGGTATTACGCACTCTGTGTCTGCATCAATGATATCACTGGGTGGGTTGGGGAATGGGTTGTGGAATAGTGAGTAGTAACAATGCTAATTTAAGATGCAGTATATTACATGTTACAGGTTCACTGTAACATATTTACTGTGGGAGAATCAATCTGTTAGCTAGTTTTACAGCTCATCTATAGTGTGGGTAATGGAAGGTGGATCAGATTACCCCCCCATACTAACACACGCTCGCTTTCACGCAGACACAGGATGGCTAACCTGGGACACACAGACACCTGAAGCTAGTGCCCACACTGCGGCAAATCCCGTGAGCACAGGGGTTGAGGGCACAGAAGTCCACCAACTGGGCACAGGTCGGGCCGGTAAAGCCGGCGGCACAGCTGCAGCCAAAGCCCAGGCCGGGACCCTGGGGGAAGCAGCTCCCGTTGTTGTGGCAGGGGCTGGAGGCACATGGGTCCACCCTCTGTTCACACATACTGCCTTGATACCCTGAGAGAGATGAAGGGAGAAAAAGAGTGAGCGAGAAAGAGAGAGGGGGGGGGCATCTGGTCTGGTGGCAGGAATGCTGTGGGGTTCTGGGAGTGTGAAGGACCCCATTGTGGGTGTTGAGGTGGCTCTGTGGACTCACTGGGATGTAGCCTACAGCGTCTATTTTGTCTACACACATACACACACCCGTCCCCAGTCTCCCGCCCACACACAAACACATACAAACAAACAATAATGTATACTAATAATATACAAACACCACAAGCCAGCAAACCCATACTTAAAGACGGTACTTTGGCGACTAGTAAGTCTTTTTTAAACCTCCTGCTTTGGGCTGGACGTGTCCATGTGTAGTTCATACATGCATAATCTATGAGAAAGAAAGAAAAGATCCTGTCTGAGAGACACACAGAAACCCAGCGACTCCAGCAGATTATTTCCTCCCTCTCTGCAGTGACAGTGAGATAATGTCCATCAGTCTGGGTGATATTGAGTCCTCCTTGCATCTGGATAAATGAATCAGCAGACCCTGAGAGCCTATCTTCATTAGCCCGATGAACTACACACACTTACACAATCACTGACACAATCAACATGCTCCTGGGTTATATTGACTGTAACACACACACAGGCCAACACGCATACATAGGCTGACACAAACACCCTCATAAATGCTCACACACACTGTCCCTTCACAATAACGCACAGTCTCCTCTCTGCGCTACCATGGTGATGATCCTGATAAAAACACCATTCTCCTGAGGAGGGAGGGAGGACAGAGGGGAGGGTGGAGAGAGGAGAGGAGGGACGCGGCAAGGGGGGCACTTTGAGAGTGGCAGAGATGGTGGCAGTGATTGCAGAAGGTATGACAAAGTGCAAGTTTGATTGAGGGTGACCTCAATTTATGATCAGTCTTTCTCATAAGAGCATCAGGGTGTAGAAGGTTAGTGGGAGTAGAAAAGCCAGGTCAAACCACATAGACTGCAGAATTAGACGTTTGTCCAGGTCCCCGGGACGTCTGGAGATACCTTCAATACCGGTCACTAGGGGCAACGTGAGCGCCTTTTACCATCGAGCAGTCTTACGGCTTGCTAGCACGTTGTGGATGGAGATAGAGATAGGACTTAAAGGTCCCGAACAAAAAGGTCCCATGTAAAAAACCTTTAGAGTGACTAAAATATCACACATAATATTTTGGGGGAAAGAAATGCTCACAATTTTAGAAATATGACTTTTTCTTTCATGGCTAACTACCAGGAAGTTTGAAAAGACACCCTGAGTGGGCAGGGAGCTTATATTCATGAGCTTGCCTTACAGCTCTTTGAAATGCCTATGTCAAGAAACTTGGATGCAGTGAGCAGTAAAATAATCTCAAGCTAATTTGGTGATACACAATTAACTCAAACTACATAAAAATTGCATCACTAGCTAGGTTTCCATCCAATTGGCGACAAATTATCATGAGAGTATTCAAAAGAATTACCAGTGGTGTGCTTCCACCAAACAGACTTGTTGCAGATAAA